>NC_086354.1:24758706-24828706 GCF_036324505.1 Eleginops maclovinus
TTCTGGTATCTCAAGGAGTCTCAAGGTTTTAAAGGGGTGGAGTGTTCTCTGTATAATGTGTTTTATTGTTCCCTGGGGGGGGAACTTTTTTGCTGTAATGCATCTGTGATATCAAAGGGATTATGTAATCATGCAGCCATACCACTGGGGCTAATGGGTTTTTTCCTCTGACGTTGCTCTGGCGAACAGATAGTATCAGTGATGCTCAGAAGAGGATTATAAGGTGGGGGGGGGGTTACTGCAGTTTCTGTGTGAACCAAATATGAATCAATTGCATGAAAGGTTAAGCTGAGTATCCAGATGATACACTCAGGAAAAAGGTATAAATGAATGGAATTTTTAATATATGTTTTAACCTCCTTCATGTTGGCATGTACCATTTAGCATGTCGTTGTCAAAAACTCAATCAATATTTACATTATTTTTTGAATTTTGACTTTATGAAATGATGTAAAATAAAGGCTTATTTTATTGCAGGTTGCTCAAAACAAAACACAAAATTGACACTTTTTGTCTCCCAATGTTATTACCTTTTGATTCTCTTTTTCAAATTTCAACGTTTTTGGACTTTTGGAGTTTCTTTTTCTTCAGATTTCTGGAGTTTTTACTAAATGCTGATTTCGAAACATTTCCGATTATTTTATCAAAATCAAAACGTTTTCCTAAAAGTTCTCCCTTTTTTTCTAAATTTTGACATTTAAAAATCAATGACAGTCCTTAAATCTAAGACTCTTAGCAATTACATAAAACATCCATATAATAATAATAATAATTACAATGCATTTCATTTATAGAGCCTTTCTTGAAACTCAAAGACACTTCAAGGGTTAAAAATTCATAAAAGCATAATTAAAACAACACTTAAAATAAATAAAATACATAAACATTAAAAGCAGTTCTGAAAAAGTGTCAACAGAAGAACATCACAGTACACCTCTTTCCGTAACATGTGTTATAACTATACATCCTCCCCCTGCACTCACCTCTTCCAGGGATTCTGTTTCTCCCGCTTACAAAAAACGTCTGATCCTTTTAAAGCCGGCATCGCTTCAAATGCAATCAATCAAACTCCCCGGGCTTTCGAGAGCACCGACCGCACGGCACTCGAAGCATCATAAAGTTTCTGCTGCACGAGGAGTGTCTGTTCCACCGGAAACCTAACAAGTCTCTTGCAGAATACTCGAGTCACATTTTGAGGATGAGCAGAATCGTGCGGCCTGATGATTACAGTCAGTGTGGGCAAGGTCACCACCAGGTCCCTCGTTTATCGGTGAAAAATGAGCCGGCTGGCTGATCGATTGACTGATCAATCGGTCAGTTTGTCGGTTGGTTTGTTGATTGATTGATTGATTGATTGAATGGTGGGTTGATTGATTTGAGGATTGATTGATTGATTCAAGGATTGATTGATTGAATGGTTGGTTGGTTGGTTGGTAGGTTTGTTGGTTGGTTTGTTGATTGATTGATTGATTGAATGGTTGGTTGGTTGGTTGGTTGGTTGGTTGGTTGGTTGGTTGGTTGGTTGGTTGGTTGGTTGGTTGGTTGGTTGGTTGGTTGGTTGGTTGGTTGGTTGGTTGGTTGGTTGGTTGGTTGGTTGGTTGGTTGGTTGATTGGTTGGTTGATTGATTGATTGAATGGTGGGTTGATTGATTTGAGGATTGATTGATGGTTGATGGACGGTTGGTCGGTTGATTGATTGATTGATTGATTGAATGGTTGGTTGGTTAGTTGGTTGGTTGGTTTGTTGATTGATTGATTGATTGAATGGTTGATTGATTGATTTGAGGATTGATTGGTTGATTGATTGATTGATTGAATGGTTGGTTGGTTGGTTGATTGATTGATTGATTGAATGGTTGGTTGATTGATTTGAGGATTGATTGATTGATTCAAGGATTGATTGATTGAATGGTTGATTGATTGATTTGAGGATTGATTGATTGATTGATTGATTGATTGAATGGTTGGTTGGTTAGTTGGTTGTTGGTTGATTGATTGATTGAATGGTTGGTTGATTGATTTGAGGATTGATTGATTGATTGATTGATTGATTGATTGATTGAATGGTTGGTTGGTTGGTTGGTTGATTGATTTGAGGATTGATTGATTGAATGGTTGGTTGATTGATTTGAGGATTGATTGATTGATTGAATGGTTGGTTGGTTGATTGATTGATTGATTGAATGGTTGGTTGATTGATTTGAGGATTGATTGATTGATTGAATGGTTGGTTGATTGATTGATTTGAGGATTGATTGATTGATTGATTGATTGAATGGTTGGTTGATTGATTCGAGGATTGACACCACTTTCATAATGGAAGCGGTGGAAAGAAACTGAGTTCAGTTCTTAATTGCGACATACTTTTTGTTATATTTTCCATGCTTCAAACTTCTACTCAGTTCCAGAGGAAATATTGTCCTGTTTTATCCAATAAAATGATTTAACTCAAAGATACTTGTTACTGTTTACACAATGAACATGCTGATGATCTGATGCTGATCTGTGTTAGTAATATTCCCATTATTTTACAGCACCAGTCTATTTAACTGGCTTAAAATTGACAATCTACAACAGCAAATGTACTTCTTTGTGATAAAGGTATTATATCCTATTATAATAAAGGACTGATATTCTGAATATTTCGAATACTTCAATAATAATACGCTTTATTTGTATATCACGTTTCATGCATCAGGTTCAGCTCAAAGGGCTTTAACAACGAGGCTCAATTTAAAACAGCACAGAACAGAAAACCTTTAAGAGACACATCAGCTAAAGGTGTGATGATAACAAATACAACTCAATGAAACTCCGTCAAACAAAGACAGACAAAATCAACAACAGCTTTCAGAAAATCAGTAAAATAATTCAACACAAATAATAGAAAGATGATAATTAAAAGAGATGTTTTACTTTTACTTTGCGTGGAGTTTTTCCAGAACCAATAATTAGGACTGTTTGGGATCTGAGTACTTTTTCCACCATTGCATGTTTCAGGTTTACATTTGTAGATAAATCAGGGTTCAAACTTTGTTAGTCAGCCGTCTGTTCGTCCCCTGCTACAGCCTTCATGCTGGCAAAAAAAGGTAATCATCTATAAATAGAAACAAATGGTCTGACACAAACCGGCTGTGGGACGGTGAGAAGGTGAGTCATTGTTTGATCAGACCGAATCCTCTGCAGGCTTTACTTCTCACAGCACAACAGTTTTAATTTTAGAGCTGTCCGAACCGCTGCTGCAGGAGAAGACGGATGAAGGTCGAGCGGCGTGATGAAGGATGGAGTGTACTGTTCACACACAGCAGCAGACATCCTGTAAATCCCCTGTCCTCCGGTCCTGCTGTCCTCCGGTCCTGCTGTCCTCCGGTCCTGCTGTCCTCCGGTCCTGTGAGAGGAAAATCAGAGACCAGAGGGGGATATGAAGCAGCAAAACACCTTATCTGATGCCTGAGCAGATATTAAGTTACTTTAGGCTGGGTTCTGGAGGAAGCTACCATGAAACCCTTTAATGAACATCAGATCTACTCAAGTGAAGTTTAGTTATTCCGTTTCAAACAACTGATCCCAGACTTTGCATTAAAGAGACTTCAGGTTCACTCAGTGTTTTTAACGATGTGAAAAATAGGATGTTCTGTCATATCAACCTGAAAATAGCCTGATAAGGCCCCTTTAAAGGATTGTGTGCAAAAACCCTTTAAGTAAGTCCCTTCCAAAGGTGAAAAGCGGCAGACTTAAGGGGAATTCTTAAGGTGTTTTTTGCCACCACTCACAGAAAGCTAAGTATTCACTGTCAAACATAATCGAACGACTTGCCTTCCCTATTTCTGGCCGCCGCCATGGTCAGAATTAATCAGATCGTGTTGATTTATTGACGGACTGGAAGCTTTGGATTGACTTTCAGAACAAACTCTCAAGTTTGTTCTGAAAAACTCTTTCGATTGTCGTCCAAACTGAGTCTGGAGACCAGCAGAGTCCGAAGATCCAGCTGCTCCATACAATGGCTGCTAATGGTGTGTGTGTGTGTGTGTGTGTGTGTGTGTGTGTGTGTGTGTGTGTGTGTGTGTGTGTGTGTGTGTGTGTGTGTGTGTGTGTGTGAACTCTACAACACACAGGGTTCACACAGGGAGACCGTTTCCAAATGTCAAGTGTTTGTGGAATAAATGTCAACCCGCTCAGCGATGGGAAATCAAAGGGCTCTTCAGCGCCGGCGAAGAAACCGACCGGCAAAGAATTCAAAAGAAAGACGAGGAACAAATATCTGTCATTGATTTTTGTTTTACCCCAACTCCAACACGTCTGAAGGCCCCGCAGGAGGTACGTAGAGAAAGCAGACTCACTGTACCCAGCTGGAGGAGGATCTCCGGTATTGACGAATTGTTGCTGACGCCATAATGTCCTGCAGCCATCCCAATGCTTTCCTCTCAGCTTCCAGACACAGAACATCGAATCAGCCTCTTCTGATCTTTAATGCTTTGTCCGTTTGACAAATGAGAACATCTGATCGTTCCTTTTAAAGCCATGTTCACAGGATCCTTCAGCGGCGTTCACAGAATGGATTAATGCGGTATAGATGGGAGTTTTCCACTGTGTGTTTCCTTCACGTGATCCGGAGCTTTTTGGGGCTGAATGTTCCCAGTAAGAAGCAGCATTTTCCGATGGTTTCATAGATTAAGATTGCTGTTCAGCTGTACAGTTTCCAGGAGGCAGGATATCTGAACCCGAATGATTTAAAATACTTTGTCAATCGCTTTGACTTAAGTTAACTCAAAAACTGAAGTCACACCTTAAACATCTACTTCTACTGCAGATCTCTGAAGTCAGATCCTTCAGATCAGCTTATGTGTTCAGTGTTTCCTATACCAGCTTTATGAAAGTTTAAAAAGTGTTTGGGCTGAATGAATATCCATCACTATGCAGACTTAAGTTCAACAGAGTAAAATAATGAATGATCTTGAGAGCTTTCAGCGACCCTGACTCCCTGAAGTCTCGGCAACAGAAGCACTTTCAAAACCTCATGTAGGAGTGATAGTTTTTGGGCTGTGTTAAATGATACCCTACGGTGTGGTTTTATACATAGTTTGTGGATCAGAATAGAGAGATAAAGTGTAATCTGAATATTTAAGTTAAAAAACAAGTTCTAATGTCTGGATTGTTTTTTAGAATCATGTGAAATGATGAGCTTTAGTGCGTGTGCAGAAAACGTGACTTCATTCCAGACTTTTCTTTAAGTTTGACTTTATTCTTAACAATGCATCTCTATTCTTTAAGTGTAAAATGTAAATCTTCCTGCTCTTTGTTTTACCTCACGCCTGCCTTTAATACCCTCTCACATGACTACTGATAATGACTAAAACAGCCTCCGGTATGAATGTGATATATTTCAGTAGTTGAGCAGTGTTTCAAGGTATGTACATTACAAAAAGGAAACTTGAAACCTCTGTGGATATCGTATTCCTGCTTTTACAGGATACACTTTGCTCCCCAGCTGTTTCCTGAATGTTAGCCGTGTTTGAAGCGGGTTTTTTCTGAGGGTAAAACACATTATCACACTGCCTCTCTGCCTCCTGATGGTCTCCTCACGCTCTTCTACCTGCCTCCATGCCCTACATCCAGTCAGAGAGTCTGTGTGTGTGTGTGTGTGTGTGTGTGTGTGTGTGTGTGTGTGTGTGTGTGTGTGTGTGTGTGTGTGTGCAGACACTCACAGCAGGACGGCAGCTCAACTCTGCCCTCTAAAGTGAGAAATATGGTTACAGACGGTGTATTAATATGTTCATCTAAAGTTACATGAAGATTGGACATTAAGTAATAATAATTCAGTCTTTATAATGACATTTATCCCAGGGGAGTTTACATTCTGTGACAGTTAATGCAATTTAAAATATAAAACACAAATGTAAATATATTTTAAAAAATGTGAACAAGCTCAGAAAGTTAAAGGACAAATAAAATATGAATATTTATCCTGCATGAAAAGGAACTGTGAAATCTTCACCTTCAATAAATCAGAACTGCTTTATTTGTCCAACAGCAGTATGTTCATACTGTTGCACCGAAGGGGAACAGAGGGAATAAAATACATAGATGAACAAATATAATAAGGAGGTAAACACACATGAATACACTGTGAATCCAATAAGTACAGGACACATCCCCCGCTCCCATCTCTCCCCTGACCTCTCCGCCCTCCGTCCCACCCACCTTTCCCCACAGCCTCAATGGAAATGTACCAGGACATGAATCCCCCTCCCTCACACACCCGTCCCTCATCCAGCACCAGTCACTTTCTACTCTCCGCTGCTACTGAAAATGTACTTTGCACAAAGTATTTGCACTAAAGCACTACCTGCACTACCGCCGACCTGTGTTGATGGTGTCGAACATATGTATCACTTAGCTGTTTTTGTATACCCCTTTTTACCCCCCTCTTTCCTTTCTAGGCTCTTATCTTTTTATGTTAGGTGTTCTTGTTTATATTTGCACTGTGGGACTGCCAGTATTTCAATGTTCTGTATTTATAACACATGAGGAAACTTTGACAATAAAGTGGACTTTGACTTTGACTTTGAGGTAGATTGAAAAAGTTGCTGCATTATGAACTAAAGAACATCCAGAGGTACTGCAGTTGCAGCCTGCAGCATTAAAGAGTAATAGCACAGCGTTGTGTATATGTCACTGAACAGTACAGTGGTGTCTGAGTCTTCATAAAGATATTACTGTGGGAAACCTATGGATTACTGCTGGAAATGTACAGTGTAATACAACTAATAATCTCCGTGTTATTCATATTGCACATCTTTTTCTCGAACGTCTGATTGTATTATTTCCGGTTATTGATTTATCTACACTCCCCGTTCCTCTGAAGGCTTTCTGAGAGCAGTCGGATCATTCGTGGTGCAGACATCAGAATATCTGCAGGTAATCAAACCCCTGCCGTCCTGCACCTGGCTCCAGGATCAGGACTAACTTCTCCTGTCATACTCCTCCTCCTCCTCCTCTTCCTCCTCCTCCTCCTCCCCCTCCTCTTCCTCTCCTCCCTCTGAGGAGGTGACTCACTGTTCTCAGAGTTTCCTCACTTCTCAGGAACATTGATTGGAGTCGTGTTATTTCTCGCTCTGTGCCGAGGGATTTCTCCTCGACTCGTCAGCTGCAGGCGTCTGGGAGCTGAGAGTCTGACTGCAGGTTTCTTAAAGGAGCCATTCTCTCATTTTCAGTCTATAGGGTCTCTACTTTAAAGAGTCCTCTCCTGCTGATGTTCAGGTGTATATCAGTATGTAGTGTCTCTACTTTAAAGAGTCCTCTCCTGCTGATATTCAGGTGTATATCAGTATGTAGAGTCTCTACTTTAAAGAGTCCTCTCCTGCTGATGTTCAGGTGTATATCAGTATGTAGTGTCTCTACTTTAAAGAGTCCTCTCCTGCTGATGTTCAGGTGTATATCAGTATGTAGTGTCTCTACTTTAAAGAGTCCTCTCCTGCTGATGTTCAGGTGTATATCAGTATGTAGTGTCTCTAATTTAAAGAGTCCTCTCCTGCTGATGTTCAGGTGTATATCAGTATGTAGAGTCTCTACTTTAAAGAGTCCTCTCCTGCTGATGTTCAGGTGTATATCAGTATGTAGTGTCTCTACTTTAAAGAGTCCTCTCCTGCTGATGTTCAGGTGTATATCAGTATGTAGAGTCTCTACTTTAAAGAGTCCTCTCCTGCTGATGTTCAGGTGTATATCAGTATGTAGAGTCTCTACTTTAAAGAGTCCTCTCCTGCTGATGTTCAGGTGTATATCAGTATGTAGTGTCTCTACTTTAAAGAGTCCTCTCCTGCTGATGTTCAGGTGTTTATCAGTATGTAGTGTCTCTACTTTAAAGAGTCCTCTCCTGCTGATGTTCAGGTGTATATCAGTATGTAGTGTCTCTACTTTAAAGAGTCCTCTCCTGCTGATGTTCAGGTGTATATCAGTATGTAGTGTCTCTACTTTAAAGAGTCCTCTCCTGCTGATGTTCAGGTGTATGTCAGTATGTAGAGTCTCTACTTTAAAGAGTCCTCTCCTGCTGATGTTCAGGTGTATATCAGTATGTAGTGTCTCTACTTTAAAGAGTCCTCTCCTGCTGATGTTCAGGTGTATATCAGTATGTAGTGTCTCTACTTTAAAGAGTCCTCTCCTGCTGATGTTCAGGTGTATATCAGTATGTAGGGTCTCTACTTTAAAGAGTCCTCTCCTGCTGATGTTCAGGTGTATATCAGTATGTAGTGTCTCTACTTTAAAGAGTCCTCTCCTGCTGATGTTCAGGTGTATATCAGTATGTAGTGTCTCTACTTTAAAGAGTCCTCTCCTGCTGATGTTCAGGTGTATATCAGTATGTAGTGTCTCTACTTTAAAGAGTCCTCTCCTGCTGATGTTCAGGTGTATATCAGTATGTAGTGTCTCTACTTTAAAGAGTCCTCTCCTGCTGATGTTCAGGTGTATATCAGTATGTAGTGTCTCTACTTTAAAGAGTCCTCTCCTGCTGATGTTCAGGTGTATATCAGTATGTAGTGTCTCTACTTTAAAGAGTCCTCTCCTGCTGATGTTCAGGTGTATATCAGTATGTAGTGTCTCTACTTTAAAGAGTCCTCTCCTGCTGATGTTCAGGTGTATATCAGTATGTAGTGTCTCTACTTTAAAGAGTCCTCTCCTGCTGATGTTCAGGTGTATATCAGTATGTAGTGTCTCTACTTTAAAGAGTCCTCTCCTGCTGATGTTCAGGTGTATATCAGTTTGTAGCGTCTCTTTATTTTTCTCATACTGCCTGTACTGCAGCACCTCTTTTCACCCTCTGTCTAAAACCAGAGCCCAGTCTGCTCTGATTGGTCCACTGGCCGGCTCTGTTGTGATTGCTCAATCGCTTAGAGATGTCCCGCCCCCTTAGCCTATCACGTACAATGTGTTGGAGCGCTAGCCAATAGGGGTGCGAGAGTTCAATAATGATGTCACCGTGTTACTGAAGTAAACAAAGGAAGGAAACAGGGATCTTAGCCTTTGCAGACCATTTACATGCACGAAAACCTAAAGAACACACTACAGCGAAGATAACCCCCTCCCCCCCCCCAAAAAAAAAAAGTATGACAGGTACTCTTTAAAAAGTATTCAAGTTGGTGTTTTGGAACGATTTATCAAATGCATTAACACAATTAAACATGCTCTCCTTAAAGCCACCAGACTCCAATGTCTACTTCTATACAGTCCTCCAGTAAAGGCGCTTCATCTCATTCCACCACTGGCAAACACACTCAGTCTGTCTCTCACTCCTGTTCTCACACACACTCCTCTGGAGGTGAGAAGCTGTGGAGATCCTCAGTCTGCACTTCAAAAGGAGGTGTGTGTGTGTGTGTGTGTGTGTGTGTGTGTGTGTGTGTGTGTGTGTGTGTTAAGCCCGCGGTGAGTCATGAGAGCAGCGTCTGATGGAGGTTAAACACACTCTGCATCCCCTCTGATGGATGTTTAACATGGAGCCTGCAGGAGAGAAGATGAATGGAGGTCAACGGTCCTATCAATATGTTTTATAACCTCTATGTGTTTGCACAGTGAGGATTTATGTAGACTCTGCTAAAGCTGAATCTACACCGCGGTGCTGCAACCGACCTGACAAACACCCACCTGCACCCCCAAAAACTCTTCTCCCTGTTAAGTATATTTAGCTAATTCATATCTATCAGTATAAACAGAAATGAAGATATTCAAACGTTAGACTTGATGTCTTCTGTACAAAAACTTAGAGAAATAAGGAGCTTTTTCAACATTAAAGCATGGAGACATGTCCCAGGAGAGGACTCTTTAAAGTAGAGACTCTACATACTGATATACACCTGAACATCAGCAGGAGAGGACTCTTTAAAGTAGAGACACTACATACTGATATACACCTGAACATCAGCAGGAGAGGACTCTTTAAAGTAGAGACTCTACATACTGATATACACCTGAACATCAGCAGGAGAGGACTCTTTAAAGTAGAGACTCTACATACTGATATACACCTGAACATCAGCAGGAGAGGACTCTTTAAAGTAGAGACACTACATACTGATATACACCTGAACATCAGCAGGAGAGGACTCTTTAAAGTAGAGACTCTACATACTGATACACACCTGAACATCAGCAGGAGAGGACTCTTTAAAGTAGAGACACTACATACTGATATACACCTGAACATCAGCAGGAGAGGACTCTTTAAAGTAGAGACTCTACATACTGATATACACCTGAACATCAGCAGGAGAGGACTCTTTAAAGTAGAGACTCTACATACTGATATACACCTGAACATCAGCAGGAGAGGACTCTTTAAAGTAGAGACTCTACATACTGATATACACCTGAACATCAGCAGGAGAGGACTCTTTAAAGTAGAGACACTACATACTGATATACACCTGAACATCAGCAGGAGAGGACTCTTTAAAGTAGAGACTCTACATACTGATATACACCTGAACATCAGCAGGAGAGGACTCTTAAAAGTAGAGACTCTACATACTGATATACACCTGAACATCAGCAGGAGAGGACTCTTTAAAGTAGAGACTCTACATACTGATATACACCTGAACATCAGCAGGAGAGGACTCTTTAAAGTAGAGACACTACATACTGATATACACCTGAACATCAGCAGGAGAGGACTCTTTAAAGTAGAGACTCTACATACTGATATACACCTGAACATCAGCAGGAGAGGACTCTTTAAAGTAGAGACACTACATACTGATATACACCTGAACATCAGCAGGAGAGGACTCTTTAAAGTAGAGACTCTACATACTGATATACACCTGAACATCAGCAGGAGAGGACTCTTTAAATAGTATTCATTTTGTCTCAGTGTTGACACTGAAGTGTGGCTTGTTGCTAAATCTTAATAATGTTTGCTCAGTAGTGACGACACGCTGACCCTCCACTGCCACACGTTTATACCGTCTCTGCTTCGGAGTAATTAAATAAACAGGGTCTCTCTTAAGTGTATTTTCAGTCCTGTGCGGTGCCACTGGCTGCTGTCGGTCACTTGACTTGAACAGACCATCTGTGGGCCAAAGCCTTTAATCAGCTCCACAGCAAAGGTCCTTAAGAGCTTAAAAAGCACAAGCAGCAAACTTTCACACACATTTCCTCCTCAGCTCTCAGCGCTCCTCTTAATGACAGCATATTCTCCTGTGCCGTCATTAGAGACGCAGCCGGCCCATTGGTTTCCTCCATCACACTAACTGTGTGCATGATCCAATCCAGTGGCTCCAACCACATTAAATACATCATGATGTGGACAGATTTAGCTCCAGGCCCTGAACCCGGGAATGGTGCTGTTGTGATGAACCCACTTCAACCCAACCTACAACAGAACCCTGCTTGTGGAAAGGGAGCTTATGGTTTGGTATGAACAGAATATTTTGGAGATTTCTTTCAGGAGCCCTTACGCACGTTCTGACTCCAAAATAAAGCCAATTAAAAAAATTGATGCAGGCCAAAATTAAAAATAAATACTATGAAAGATTGGTTTCCCAATTTTATCGTAATAATTAAGAGGACACTAAATTACATTTAATTGAATTAAATTAAATCGAATTACGGTAGATTAGGCCGAATTAGAAAAAGAAATGACGATATTTACCAGACTTTAAAATATTGGTTCATAAAATAAAAAATGATCGGATACCAGAAATAATACATTTAAAAAAAGATAATTTACCTAAAAAAAAACATATGGATAAAATCCAATAAATAAAAGAAGGGTTAGTTCTCCTAAATAAAAAAAATAAATCAAGTAAGCTTCCCTCAAATTACAAATAGGAACATGTTTTGTTAAAGTGTACGTGTGTGTGTGTGTGTGTGTGTGTGTGTGTGTGTGTGTGTGTGTGTGTGTGTGTGTGTGTGTGTGTGTGTGTGTGTGTGTGTGTGTGTGTGTGTCTTTGTTTGACAAAAAGTTGTTGTCTTTTTCTTAAACGTGTGTACAATCTAAACTGAGTTTATGAAATCAGACCTGTGTGCATGTCCTCCTCACTATCCCTCTATACAGCAATAACTTGCACCTCATCACATCAGACATTAGCACACCTTGCTATAATTAGCAGCCGGTCCCTGAAGGCAGCACCGCAGGGGGAGTTCCTGCTTCACTTCCGTGTTGTGTGTGTGTGTGTGTGTGTGTGTGTGTGTGTGTGTGTGTGTGACCGTAAAGCAGGAAGCTCTGCAGTAACCAGTTAATCCTCCTGCTGCTGCTGTGTTTACCTGCAGGTATGTGCATGTCACGCTTAGAAATGTGCATTTAAATGTCTTTTTAACGTCCCCTGAACGCACCGCAGTGTTTCCGACGCTAGAGAGGTGTTAGCTCCTGATGCTAACTCCTTCAGTGTTTACAGTGCCGATGCTAATTCCGATTCATATGTGTGTGTGTTGTGACTTAAAGCGGCTGTTAAAGGGGTCGTTTCTGATGGTAAAGAGTCTGTATTCCGACACCAGGTGAAGAGAGAGCAGGAGGAGCTGCATGGAGGACAACTGACCGGAGGATCAGACATTAGCACCAGGATGCCAGCCGGTAAGAGTGTCTGTGTGAAAGTGTGTGTGTGTGTGTGTGTGTGTGTGTGTGTGTGTGTGTGTGTGTGTGTGTGTGTGTGTGTGTGTGTGTGTGTGTGTGTGTGTGTGTGTGTGTGTGTGTGTGTGTGTGTGTGTGTGTGTGAGTGAGAGAGAGAGAGAGACATTGAATGTGTGTTGACATGTTGGAGAAATACCTTTAAATTTGAGTGTGTATGTGGTGCGTTTGTTGTCACAGTTTCGGCTAATTTGATGGTTAAAGTTGGAAAAAAGTCCAGTGTTGCGTTCACTGTCAGTGTGTGTGTGTGTGTGTGTGTGTGTGTGTGTGTGTGTGTGTGTGTGGGTGTGTGTGTGGGGGTGTGTGTGAGATATCGTGGGGAAATAACCATTCACATCCGTGTGCATGTGGTGCGTTTAATGTCACTGTTCTGGCTTATTACTGAGCAGTTAAAGTTAGTGGTGTGTGTGTGTGTGTGGGGGGGGGGGGGGTGGGGTGTGTGAGACGGTGACATGTTTGAGAAATACCTCTACTCATGTGTGTGCATGTGGTGCGTTCACTGTTGTGGCTATCTTTTGAAGCTGTCAAAGTTCATATAAGTGCAGTGATGTGTTCACTGTCATTGTGTGTGTGTGAGACAGTGACAGTGTGTGTGTTGACATGTTGGAGAAACCGCCCTACACTTGAATGTGCATGTGGTGCGTTTAATGTCATTGTTTTGGCTAATTTTTGAAACCTTTAAAGTAAAAAAAAAAAACAGGCAACGATGCGTTCACTGTCACAGTTCATGTGTTAATGTCAATGTGGAGCCAATATATACCTTCTAGTACACTTAAGTTATTTATGTTTAATACTAAGGATTGCATTAAAGAATCAAAGGTCCCAGTAAAATATCATATTGGTAGTTGCGGCCCCTCCTTATTTATTCGAACATCATTTCAAGGCATCACTTCAGCCTCTTTTCTGACAGTTACCAGACACTACAATTAAAGCTGTAACGTAATTTGTGACTCAGTCCGTGATTAATATGATTGTTATGACGTCATGCTGCAACAACAGGACTAACCGGATGTCGTGCTGCGTTCAGGTGTGTCTGTGAACACATGCCTCAGCAGATTCTTTTTGCTGTTGTCACCAAACAGTGCCATTACGTGTAAAAGAAAAAAGGGAAGGTCGAGGCTTTATTGTTCCTGTTGAAAGGAACACAGGTGAACTCAGGTGTGGCAGTATGAGCGGTACAAACTGTGGGACATATCATGTTGTAAAATATAGAGCTGCTTATCAAACGCTTCACTATCTCATTTCCCTACATGCACTGCAGCCAAGCAGCACTCCTCCTTCTTCTTGCTCCTTATTGTTGTACAGTTTATATAACATTTATTGCAATCTCGGCCTCAATAAAAGAGGAACACAATCTGCCGTCGTATTTACATTTAAAAGCGTGCTGCTCCCAAAGCAAACTTTCATAGATGCTGCAGCTGTGTTCAGAGTAAAGGACTCGTATAGAGGAGAGTTATATTTGTGATTCTCATCTTGGCCATAATCGTGCATGTACTGCAGAACGACTGACCTTTATATACTACTCACACACACACACACACACACACACACACACACACAGTGTAGTGTGTGTGTGGGAGGCCCTGACTGTTACATGTGCTCAGGATTAACATTCTGCAACTATAGAGTCATCTCACTTTAAATACTCAACCCAAATTCTTTGAATATCATTCGAGTTAGGGAAGGATAATTCCTTTATGGCCCAACATTAGCCTCCTTTAGCTTAGCGGTGGTGACGTGAAGTCATGTGACCGTGCTGTAGTTCCTTTATAGCCCAACATTAGCCTCCTTTAGCTTAGCGGTGGTGACGTGAAGTCATGTGACCGTGCTGTAGTTCCTGTATAGCCCAACATTAGCTGCCTTTAGCTTAGCGGTGGTGACGTGAAGTCATGTGACCGTGCTGTAGTTCCTCTATAGCCCAACATTAGCCTCCTTTAGCTTAGCAGTGGTGACGTGAAGTCATGTGACCGTGCTGTAGTTCCTGTATAGCCCAACATTAGCCTCCTTTAGCTTAGCGGTGGAGACGTGAAGTCATGTGACCGTGCTGTAGTTCCTTTATGGCCCAATATTAGCCTCCTTTAGCTTAGCGGTGGTGACGTGAAGTCATGTGACCGTGCTGTAGTTCCTGTATAGCCCAACATTAGCTGCCTTTAGCTTAGCGGTGGTGACGTGAAGTCATGTGACCGTGCTGTAGTTCCTCTATAGCCCAACATTAGCCTCCTTTAGCTTAGCGGTGGAGACGTGAAGTCATGTGACCGTGCTGTAGTTCCTCTATAGCCCAACATTAGCCGCCTTTAGCTTAGCGGTGGTGACGTGAAGTCATGTGACCGTGCTGTAGTTCCTGTATAGCCCAACATTAGCTTTTTTACTTCTGCAATAATCCAGACAGTATTTCCCAGCATGCATCCTTCCCTCCTCCATGTATGTGAGTGTTGGTGCAGCAGCAGGAGGCTGAGTGACGGAGGGTCTGTCCTCCATAATGACTTAATTGAGGTGTTTAACACTTTGAGGATAATGAGAGCCTGCAGACCGCAACAGACCCAGGAGTGAGCTACATACACACACACACACACACACACACACACACACACACACACACACACACACACACACACACACACACACACACACACACACACACAGAGGAAATCACTGTGTATTATTAATAGCAGCTGCACATATCATGGCAGGTTCCTCTCTGTGTCTTTAATGTAACTCTGATTGGACTTTATATGTTCATCTCCTTTGTCCAAACTTCATAACCAAAAGCTACTTCACCAAATGTTGCTTAAAACCTAAGAGTATTTCTTTTGACAATTTAGGGATGCATGGTTACGAATAGTGTCCCAAAAAGTGCCATTTTATCTGTGGGACTATATCGGGAATGACTTTATCCAGGATATTCTCCTTCCTTTAAGTTAATCAGATACCTTTTTAATCACTTACATTTGATGAAACTTTTAAATGGATGAAATCAGTTCAGCATATCGCCAAGCCCTGGTTGGACCCAAACAAAGTCTCAGCTGGACAAAAAGGGAAAGAAACATGTCATGCCTTTCCAGACTTTTCCAACCAGCAACAGCACATTCAGTTCATGCTGTCTGCAGTGTATTTGCCTACGTCACACACACACACACACACACACACACACACACACACACACACAGACACTCTGGCCCATCAGGGATCGATGTTGAAGGTGTCACAGTACCGCTAATGTAATCAGCTGTTTACCACAGGGAGTAATTACAGAGCAGAGCGAGGCCCGCAGAGTCCTTCAAGCTGCAGACGCTGACAAACTAGCCCCCAATACACCCCCCCCCCACACACACACACACACACACCACCATCTCATCACATGTTAACACCACTTCATGAGTGAAAAGCTAACGTTGACTTCTCATCACCACCGCTAAGCTACAGGAGGCTAATGTTGGGCTATAAAGGAGCTACAGAACAGTAACGTGACTTGGAGGATAATTGTCCTGGAAAGTCCTTGAAAAGTCCTTGAATTTGATACTGAGGGAGGTTTATGTCTTTCCCACTCTCAGGGTTAGGGAGTTCTAAGAGCTTCACATCAGCAGTTTGTTACTGTGAATGAGTCTGCACCTCCTGCAGTGAGGCTCCTGCAACTCACTCCTTTTAAAGTTGATTCCAATGAGTTACCCAACATGCATCTGGGTCCCAGGTGGAGCAGCAGTGTTTGGGATGCATGCAGGAATCAAAGCGTTGTTTTGATGCTCCGCCGGCTGATCGTGTGTGTGTGTGTGTGTGTGTGCGTGTGTGTGTGCACAGTGAAGACGGTTTGTTCTGCAAAGGAGGATTTGGCCTAAATATAACTTCAAAGCCGCCGCGCCTCCCTCTGTTTCCTCCGACTCCGGCGTCCTTGCAGAGGGAAGCTTTTATCTTCTGGTGACGCTCGGCTTCGCTGCACTTTTGAAGGATTTTGCAGTTTTTTGTATTTTCTTCCTGTGGTGTGTTCTGTAGTCGGATGTTTTCTTGTGTCTCTATCGACACCACGCAGGTGTCGGTGCAGAGATATCGAGCCGGTGAAACGAGCAGGAAATAACCGGTTTACTTCAGTCAATACCTTCCTGTTTTTCTCCCCGATTAAACAAATCAGAGCATGTTGGATTAAAACACGCCTCTGTGTTGCAGGGACAACACAGTGTTTCTATGCAAATGATCATGAATAAGAGGAACTGGAACAGCTTTCTGGCTCACTGGTTGGCAAAATAAAAACACAGAAATGAACCTGAATTCTCTTGAGGGAATTGGGCCTGGAAATTCCTGGAATCTGATATTTAGGAAGGTTTATTCCTTCCTTTACACACTTAGGGTTTATTTTAGCCGTGTGTTTAGTGTCTGAAAACATCTCATCCTTCTACCTCGCTGCTATTGTAGTGCATGTTGGATTAAACACGCCTTTTTTGGGACATAAGAAAGTGTGTACATGCAAATAACATGTAGTGGCTTAGAGGAACTGGGACAAAATGAAAAGACTTAATAGTTTTTTAAAAAGTATGCATATGTCATTTGCATGTGGAAAACTCACAGTGCGACCCGTCTTCTGTCCTTGGTTTCAGACAGAGGGTGAAAAGAGGAGCTGCAGCACAGGCAGAATGAGAGAAATAAAGAGCTTTCTGAATGTTAAAGCAATGAGACATGAGAATATGAGCACGATAGAGCCACTTTAAATGTGATTTCTGAAATTGTTGCTTCTTTAAACGTTGTCCTTCTTCAGAAAGCTGTTCCCCCTTTCCATAAATATCCTCCAAAAAGATCTACAGTTTACATTAGTGTCCCCACTTTCCAAAACAAGCCTTATCTCCTTAAATTGTTTGCAATTTTAAACACTACAGACACACACACACACACACACACACACACACACACACAGTTTTGAATGCTTAAGTCCTTCAACAGCAGTCTCTGTAAATCTGTGCTCCATCAGGATAATTAAAACACCTCAAAGCTACACCAAACACACACACACACACACACACACACACACACACACACACACACACAATCCCAATCACTCATGTCATATTTCGTGTGTGTGTGTGTGTGTCGCTCGTCTCTCGTGGAGTCTGTACTGGGGAGGTTTTTAAGCTTCTCCACCGTGCAGCTTCCTCTGCAGCCTCTAGCAGATCTGCTGGCGGCGAGGAGAAACACAAACACTGCAAGGTCAGAGATTCAGAGAGTCAGTGTGTGAGGGGGGGAGAGAGGGAGAGAGAGGGAGGAAACACACACACACACAGACTGAGAGAGAGAGACGGAGGTCCACCTGGCAGGCCGTCTTCCGCCTCGCCTGCATCAGGATGGATTCAGAGAACAACGAGTCGGGTAGGAGACTGCTTTTCATTTTGTCTGGCTGCATATCTGTGTGTGTGTGTGTGTGTGTGTGTGGGACAGTGACAGTGACAGAGTTACTGTTTCTCGGTGAACAAGCCTGCACAACGGCGGCCATTTATCTCTCTGTGTGAACCATCGTCCCCACCGTCCAATCAGATGCCTCGGTCCGCCTCACTGACACAGCGTTAGACCAACGAGAGCGAGGAGACAGATTCCATGTTGTTCTAACCACAGAGGGGCGGGGTTTGAAATCAACGCAAAGGAGTACAAATAGTTTTTCCTCAGGACGTTTTTTGTTAGATGGTATAAACCGTGTTTGACCAGGAACATCTGCCAAATTTAAGAGGGTTCCTCTTTATTTCAGGTTTCAGGTTGATGGGACAAACACTGCATTACAAGTGTGTGTGTGTGTGTGTGTGTGTGTGTGTGTGTGTGTGTGTGTGTGTGTGTGTGTGTGTGTGTGTGTGTGTGTGTGTGTGTGTGTGTGTGTGTGTGTGTGTGTGTGTGTGTGTGTGTGTGTGTGTGTGTGTGTGTGTGTGTGTGTGTGTGTGTGTGTGTGTGTGTGTGTGTGTGTGTGTGTGTGTGTGTGTGTGTGTGTGTGTGTGTGTGTGTGTGTGTGTGTGTGTGTGTGTGTGTGTGTGTGTGTGTGTGTGTGTGTGTGTGTGTGTGTGTGTGTGTGTGTGTGTGTGTGTGTGTGTGTGTGTCCTTGAGCCTAAGGCAGGCAGATGTTGATTGGCGGCTGCGCTGAAGCTCCAGAGGTCATCTGTTGTCTTTCATGCTCAATTAAGTCATTCCTCCCCACCCTGCTACACACACACACACACACACACACACACACACGTTTCACTTCTATACTTGTGAGGACACTCATTGAAATGCATGTCTAGTAACTAAATGTGTATCCTCACCTGAGTTCTGGACGCCGCATGAAAAAATGTTCTCACTAACAATTTGAAATGACCCCCCCCCCCGCCGAAAGAGGAGCACAAACACAGATGTGTGCAAAGACAGGAACAACACACACACTGCACACACACACACACAGGCAGGACAAAACAGCTGACTGTAGAAATCAGCTGACTGACAGGAGGACATGTTTACACACTCAGGAAGTCACGTGACCATGCTGTAGTTCCTTTATAGCCTAGCCTTAGCTTTTTACCTCCAACATCACGAGTAGAGTTCATGTGCAGATTATCCTGCTGACCTGATCGTGTGGGAATCATAAACGTTGAGATTATTTTCTGCAATAATCCAATGGAGCATTCCCATTGAAGCAGGGAGATGCTACCATCCTTATGACCACAGATATTTTTAGCGGACATTAAATTGCCTTTTGGGACATTCTGCCGATACCAGCCGTCGGTCAGAGAGTCCTGAGCAGACGTCTGCCTCAGATCAGTGCTGCCTTTAGCTCGTCGTTGTCTCGCTGCCTGACTCTGATCAGAGGGAGTCTGAAAGCTCAGACAGAACATGAACTAAAATGTTACACCTGATCGTGAAGAAGTCCCTCCGTCTCATCTACTTTCCTGTCCTTCCTGACCTGTATTGTACATTAACATGTTCAGACATTTTGCTGACATTTCCCCTCCCTCCTCCAGACATGAAGCTGACGATGAGCTTTGATGTGTAGATCTCTATCTCAGGGAGGCACACTGAAGTAGGTCAGAGTCAGAGGTGGGTGTCCCTGCATTTTCATCGATAGTTTTAAAAGAAACTTTATTTTTCGGAAGTTTTTTGGCAATTTTGAGGTTTTTATCAGAATTCTCAGAAAAAGTCAGAATTCTTCATTTATTTTCAGAAATTTGACTTTTTTCCTGAAAGTCAGATTTTTTTTTTAGGTATTTCTTGGAATATTTCCTTTCATCCCAAATGTATTATTTTTCTCAGAAGAGTCAGAGTTATTACATCTCATGATTTTCACTTTTCACCCAGAAATAGACAATATCATTTATTTCTCACAATTTTAATTTTAATTTTTCAAGAAAGACCGTATAATTTGCATTTTGGAATTATGTTTTTTCTCCAGAATTCGTTTAATATTTCCCGAAATAAGTCTGGAATCTTTTTTTCTCAGAGCTTAATTTTTTTTGAATTGTCATACTTTTTTATTTCTCAGAATTTAGATTTTTTTCTCAGAATTTGCTCTTCTTTAGATCTTATATTCTGCATTAGAGGTGGGCAATATGTGAGCATTCCCCCACCAGGAAGACACACTTCGCTGTTTGGAGGCAGACCATAAAATAAGCTAAATATGATGCCAAACATCTGCTTATGAAGTCAAAGTCCAATATTCCTTGGCCCATGCTTCACCATTTCAGAAACCATAAACAGTATATTTGCTTTTGCTTTTGTTAATCACATTTTTCAAATATATAGTCTTTATAGAATAGGATGGACAACAGTGCGCTGGCCTGTGTGCCATGTGTCAGTAGATGCTCTTCTTTGACACAACCTATTTATATTGTTCTTTAAATCCCGTTGCATAGTTTGAATAGTTTGAATACCTGTAATGAACCCAGGCTGGCTTTTGTTTAGAGGCAGAGAATAAAGGTCTGTTTCTGGTCGGTGATGCGCAGCAGAGCCACAGTTTCCACTGACTCTCCTTTCCATACACGGTCATCAGCCTCTGCACAACTTTCCCCATCGATCATCACGTGCTGGAGACTTGGATAAATAGATTTCACTTGAGGCTTTACCTGACCCTGTGTTTAATCTGTGTGTATTTACAGAGAAAACACCCAGCTAGGTTTTCCATCTTCAGAGTAAGGAATGGCTTTTAGACGACATGTAAATAATGTTTTCCTACTCTCTGGAACTTCATTTGGGATAAGAGTGATTAATACCGTTTGGAAAAGTATGTGTTCAGCCAGATTTCTCTGAACGTTATAAATATCCTGAGCCAAACCGTAAACAGTTCTACATTTTTTGGTCAGAAGCCCTTTATATATGTATTAAAGCCCCAGAGCTTCAGAGGTTCTCACGGCGCTCGTATGGCGGCATGGCAGAGCTCCATAAATCACATGCTGGTAATCACACGGTCCAGCGGCTCGGTGTACTGATGGACGCTGGACGTCCCTTCTCTGCAGGTGCGCTCGCGTGATGTACGTCATGCTGTCCTCAGTCTGCTGTCCGGCTTCTGTCCTCAGACTCGCGTGTCTCTGGGTGTTTTGTCTCAGTACATGAGCTGCTCGTGTGTCTCCAACTGGAACTTCAGGTTTAGTTTTTCATGCTGACTTTTTAACATTAGAGCAAGATTACGATTCACGACGTGTTATCAGTTACATTGTGAAGCTGACGTACACTTGAATTTTGACTCAGAAACTGTCAGTTCTTTCTCAGGATTTTGATGTTTTTCAGAAATTTGACTTTTTTTCTCAGAAAAATACAGTAACATTTTTGGGAGAATTTTACCTTTTTTCTGATTGTTTCTCAGGATTATTTTTCCCTCAGAATTTTGACTTTTTCTCAGAAAATACAAGAACATAATTTGGGGGAATTTCGACTTTTTCCCGAAATGTTTTTTTTTTCTGAATTTTTTTTTTTTTTTCTTAAAGTTTATTTTAAACTTAATTTTTTTAGAATTTGCTACTGATATTATTTTTTGTTTCTCAGATCTCTCAAAACAACACAGTACAAACTGACTTATTTTTTATCTCAGAATTTTGACTTTTTCCATTATACGTCATCCATTTGCAGTACTTTAAAAATCTACTCTGTGAAACCCTTACTTTACACTGATCCTCGTTGGTGGTGTTTTCCTCCAGACTCAGCCCTGGCAGATGTGTTTCTTCAGCACAAGTCAACTCAAGTGGTGTTGCGTAAACAGCAGCAGATGCCGGAGACGGCTGTAGATCTCTGCAGGGCCATTCGGCAATCTGCTGACTCCCTTTATTGAGACATGGAGTCTGTGAAAAGAGGAAGCCGCTGAAAACTTCCCCTCTCAAACATGCATTAAGTTTCTATCTACTGTGTAAGATTCAAGTTTTGAGAATGCCTTTTGTCCTGGCAGATTCAAGCTTTGTTTACTGCTGAACTTGAACTCAATCGGAGTGGTGCAATGATGATCTATTTTTGAATGACCCTTGATGTAAAACCAATGGGGTTTTTGGGATAATGCACAGGCAATATGAGAAGGTGAAGACCTGTTTGAGTCCTCCATTTCTCTAAGAAGTTTTCCTGCAACAATTTAGTCCAGTTCCCTTTTTAGGCTTTTGGAAATGATATAAATCCATTATCACACTTTAAGATATTTCTGTACACCACAATGTAATACAACTTACAATAACAATACAATGAGCCCCTTTTAGATATTTAGCAACGTGATCCGAGCCAGGAGTCTGCTACTAAAAGCATTAGGATTGAGTTTTTGGCTTTGCTTCCCGTACTCCGCACCGGCTCAGTTTTCCTGCTGTTACCGTAGAGTCTGCTGCAGTAAGGAAGCGTTTCCATTGGTCGTATTTCACTCTCAGGTTTAGAAATCAAAGCTAACTGAGTGGACGGTGCAGACAGTGGAGCCAGAAAAACCTGATGCTTCTTCTTCTGGTGTCTCCTCACCTTTCCATGGGGAAAAGGAAAGCAGGGTTTTGATCCCTTTTCTATTTTCAGGGTTTTTTGTTGATCGCAGTGTGGCGTGACTCCCTTTGTGAGCTGACGTGAGTCTGAAGGCTTGGCAGACAGGAAATGGATCTTCTGATGCCTTTTTACTGCCATCAGTGAAGCAGCGGGTCATCCCTATTGGCTCGGGTTGTTCTGAGTTACTCAGATAAAAAATGAGACGCAAATAAATGTTTTTGTTCTGAAATGCTGCAAAGACACACCGGCTTTATTCAATGCACAACCTACTAGATGATGATACAGGGATAGTGAGCATGTGTCAACTTGAAATTCATTTATAGATTGGTTGAGTTAAGTGAAATATTTACTGAATGATGAGATGATAAATCATTTCCCTCTGAGCCATAAAGACTGCAGGTCTCATTACACGAAGGAATGAACATTTTAAGGAGAATATAGAAATATATGGTTAGTTTGACTGAATTCTTTTCAGCTATATTAATTCACTCATTCACTTCATGTCTCCACCGCTAAGCTAAAGGCGGCTAATGTTGGGCTATAAAGGAACTACAGCTCGGTCACATGACTTCACGTCACCACCGCTAAGCTAAAGGAGGCTAATGTTGGGCTATAAAGGAACTACAGCACGGTCACATGACTTCACGTCACCACCGCTAAGCTAAAGGCGGCTAATGTTGGGCTTTAAAGGAACTACAGCTCGGTCACATGACTTCACGTCTCCTCCACTAAGCTAAAGGCGGCTAATGTTGGGCTATAAAGGAACTACAGCACGGTCACATGACTTCACGTCACCACCGCTAAGCTAAAGGAGGCTAATGTTGGGCTATAAAAGAACTACAGCACGGTCACATGACTTCACGTCACCACCGCTAAGCTAAAGGCGGCTAATGTTGGGCTTTAAAGGAACTACAGCTCGGTCACATGACTTCACTTCACCACCGCTAAGCTAAAGGAGGCTAATGTTGGGCTATAAAGGAACTACAGCACAGTCACATGACCTTACTCCACCACCGCTAAGCTAAAGGAGGCTAATGTTGGGTTATAAAGGAACTACAGCACGGTCACATGACTTCACGTCTCCACCGCTAAGCTAAAGGAGGCTAATGTTGGGTTATAAAGGAACTACAGCACGGTCACATGACTTCACGTCTCCACCGCTAAGCTAAAGGAGGCTAATGTTGGGCTATAAAGGAACTACAGCACGGTCACATGACTTCACGTCACCACCGCTAAGCTAAAGGCGGCTAATGTTGGGCTTTAAAGGAACTACAGCTCGGTCACATGACTTCACGTCTCCTCCACTAAGCTAAAGGCGGCTAATGTTGGGCTATAAAGGAACTACAGCACGGTCACATGACTTCACGTCACCACCGCTAAGCTAAAGGCGGCTAATGTTGGGCTTTAAAGGAACTACAGCTCGGTCACATGACTTCACTTCACCACCGCTAAGCTAAAGGAGGCTAATGTTGGGCTTTAAAGGAACTACAGCTCGGTCACATAACTTCACTTCACCACCGCTAAGCTAAAGGAGGCTAATGTTGGGTTATAAAGGAACTACAGCACGGTCACATAACTTCACTTCACCACCGCTAAGCTAAAGGCGGCTAAAGTTGGGCTATGAAGAAATGCTTTAATAACATTTTTAAATCTTGGCTTCTTGTAGCTCTTCTTTTCAGAACCGATCCGTCACAGTGAGGTTTATCTGTAGGTGTCTGCTGTCTTCTGAAAGAGGAGTTAAGTGAGAGAGATATTCCTGAGGACCCCCCTCAGCTAACACTGCAAACACTTGAGAGCCGCTTCATTATCAGACTGACACCTCTCATCACTCTGTCAGCCCCTGATAACACAGCGGGTTATTATTAACTCCCACACACACTGGCTTCGCAGTATGTCTGTGAGGATGCTTTTTTTTACTCCTGTGGATGTAGCAAGGAAGAAGTAACTTTCTCATTCCCTGAGTCAGGGTAATTTATCATAGAATTGACCATCAAATGTTAAAAATAACCCTTAAAGGAGCTGTATATTCTGCTCATTGTGAGGTTGGTATCTGCATGGTTGTCTCTCCTGGGACATGTCTCCATGCTCTAATGTTCAGAAAGCTCTTTATTGTTCTCAGAGTGCTTGTGCTGCAGCTCCTCTTTTCACCCTCTGTCTGAAACCAGAGCCCAGTCTGCTCTGATTGGTTAGTTGGCCAGCTCTGTTGTGATTGGTCAACTGCGTAGAGATGTCCCGCCCCTTTAGCCTATCACGTACAATGTGTTGGAGCACTAGTGTTACACAGTGATGTCAATATGTTCTGTAACTTTGGGATTTTAGTCTTTGCAGACCATTTACATGCACATAAACACACTACAGGGAACACCCCACTAAGTATAACAGGGCCTCTTTAAGGCCGTAGTTTGTGTCTGTTGGCTCCTCCCTGTGGTTGCATGTCGGGGTCTTGAAGGTGTTGCTGTTATTTTTCTACAATAAACCAGCAGTGACCATTTTCCATCATACTGTATATTGTCTGTACCCTTTCACACGTTTCAGAACAAACATACACATGTGTAGTGAACAACACATGGTACACACACACACACACACACACACACACACACACACCCACAGGTAAGAATAAGTAGGAAATCTCCTCCTCTGAGCGTTCGGTTCATCCATAAATCCTCCGCCGCCTCCTGAGACCTGAGAGATGGAGAGTGAGTCTCGGCAGTGAAATGTCACAGAAAAGTCATTACAGTGTGTCACTCCTATATCCTCCGTGTGTCATGCATCACTGGCGTGTGTGTGTGTGTGTGTGTGTGTGTGTGTGTGTGTGCTCGCAGAGATTTGACAGTTTACAGGAGCAACGTGTCTTAAATCCAGTCCAGTTTTATATCTCGTATTTGATCAGCTCTGTCCTTTCCAGAACAAAGATAAAAAAGGACATTCGTTATTTGCTTCTGTACTTCCATGCCTCCTATTCTCCCTTCCTTTCCTCTGTCCTTCCGACCTGACTGCACTTCCTAGTTCACTTATTATACAAAATCCACTTCTTCCTGTCTCTGTTACATAAACATCTGCCGGGCTCCGCTGGGTTTGGATCTGGAGGTCGTGTTGTTCCTCTGAGGAAACCCCATGTTCTCGGTTCCCTGTTGAGATGATGATGGATTCGAGGAGCTTATCGTTCTGCACACACCTTTTATTAAACGGAGAAACAGTCGGGATGAGGTTTGTTTTTTGCAGATAAAAATAAGTGAGTGTGTAGAACAGTACCACTGCATTTCAGCAGGAAGTAAACTCCAGCCCAAAGACATTTCAATGTTTAAACACAAGGTTTATATATAATCTCTTTTAACAGAAGTTTTAATAAAGAAAACTCCTCTTTTTTTGTTGAGAGGGTATTTGTTTAACCAACAAATAAGCACTGAATTATTTGACAGAAACACATTGATTGTCCAAGGAATTAGACTCCAGACTTTAGTGGCTATCGTATCGAGATCCCAAACAGGGTTCGATTGGAAATAAATGAAGTTAGTTTTGCGTCCTTTAGTTTGTCAGAAAGTCACCGAACCTCTCGACTCCCAAGAAAAGACGTTGAGAATTGTCCTTAAACGAGCAGCTATCCAGAGTTCTAATTGGATTCAAATCAACACGTGTATATTAAGTGAACTTTGTTCTGTATTCCTGATGGTGTTACTGCAGCAATGTGTTCAGGCATTAAAATATTAAAAAGGTGGAATAAAGTGTAAATATATTCAAATGGAAACAATAAAACGGCAAATATAAAACACATCAACGGTAGAAAGGACATTTATCTCAATTAATAATCAATATTCTGGATAAGTGATGTTAAACGCCTTCAGAAGTATAGATTTACACTACAGCGGAGAGTGTGTGTGTATGATAGGAGATACGTTTCTGATCTTTGTTCTAAATCTCTGTGCCGAGATTTCAGATGTGTCGACGTCTCCTACCTTCCCACCTGAGAGCCCGAGTTTCTCCCGCCTCCTTATCCTCCCCTCCCTCCCCCGCGTTCCCCTCCTTCGCCTCGGAAAACGTGAACCCTGGGATTTCATTTGACTCGGTTTCCATTTCCCCCCCTTTGTCTCCCCCGCATGAATATTTAAATGAGAAAGAGTGAGCTTCCCCCGCCTCCGCCACAAATCCTCTATCTCCAGTCGGATCGTGATTCAATTTACACTTAACGCATCTATCACCGAGTGTTTCCTGGTCACCGGTTAACCGTTCATAAGTCGATAGGATCTGATGCTACGATCCATCTGACTTCTGTGTGAATAACGAGGAGCATCATGAATAACCTCTGTGAGGCTCAAAGTGAAACATAGAAATACAGACAACTTAGAAAATAGCTTAGCTTGTGAAGAAATTCCTTTAATTTAGGATTCAATTTAGTCTGTCTGGGGTTTTTATCGGGGTCTCTGCGCCCTCAAACCAAAGTACAGATTTCCCCCGTAAAAAGCAACACCACCTTCAGCACTGCAGTTTCTCCTCATACTGTGTCTTTCTAGAAAAAATAAGACATTGTCATATAAGAATATATAAGACTGAAATAAAACAGAGATGTTTCTTTCTCTGGAGGACCAGATCTAGACGATGGGACGAGCGATTACAAAAGACAAGACACATTTGGCTTTATAGCACATTTACCGTGTAGAGGCCCGTTAATGTGCTCTATTTAAACTATTAAATACATTAAGGAAGAGTTACGAGACACAACGAAATACAAGCTGGATAATTAAGGTGGATAAAAATAAGGGAAGCAAAATAAATTCACTTCTTTTAACTTCAATTTAAAGGAAAGCCAGAACAGCTGTTATAACTAAAGCATCTTCTAAGGTCTTTGTTGGTCAGCTCCCTAAAAAACAACAATTATCAAAAGGTTAATATTGGTGTCTGCTATGGTTTAGGTATTTAAAATGTCTCAAGGATGTTGTAGATTAAATTAATATCATAAGTTGTGATGCAAAGAGTGTGTTGCTAATAAAATGCCACTCATTTCAGCCTTTGTTTCTGAAAGATTCCCAATGCACGCAACCAATATGATGATTATCCGTTACGAGAGAAAGACTTCCCTCTCCTTCCCCGGACTTTGTCATCGGTTTAATAAATAACTGCCTGTTGGGTGAAACATACCGGCCAATAAAGCACACAGAAACCCTCAGTCCAGAATGTGCCTTGTTAAACCCATATACTGTATTTGTGCCATGGGGGGTCGAGTCCCCTGAGGGCCCAAAGTATGAATGTGAAGCAGCCTGACTGTAAACTGGATTAAATGATTTGATGGAAGCAGATGTTTCAAGG
The DNA here is from genome assembly GCF_036324505.1 of Eleginops maclovinus. Lineage (NCBI taxonomy): Eukaryota > Metazoa > Chordata > Actinopteri > Perciformes > Eleginopidae > Eleginops > Eleginops maclovinus. Next base: position 24,786,560 of record NC_086354.1, read on the forward strand.
AGGTTTTGGATTCACCTTCAAGGGTGGTCAATACAAGTTTAATGTAGAATCTGATTATACGGTCCATAAACCGGCATATGTGAAGCTTTAATGAATCACTTTGATTTATGAGTGCTGGTTGTTGTGTAGAAGCTCAACCATGCAGGTCTGTTAACTGAGCTATGAAGGAACTATGACATCACATGACTTCACGTCTCCACCGCTAAGCTAAAGGCGGCTAATGTTGGGCTATAAAGGAACTACAGCACGGTCACATGACTTCACGTCACCACCGCTAAGCTAAAGGTGGCTAATGTTGGGCTATAAAGGAACTACAGCACGGTCACATGACTTCACGTCACCACCGCTAAGCTAAAGGAGGCTAATGTTGGGCTATAAAGGAACTACAGCACGGTCACATGACTTCACGTCTCCACCGCTAAGCTAAAGGTGGCTAATGTTGGGCTATAAAGGAACTACAGCACGGTCACATGACTTCACGTCTCCTCCGCTAAGCTAAAGGTGGCTAATGTTGGGCTATAAAGGAACTACAGCACGGTCACATGACTTCACGTCTCCTCCGCTAAGCTAAAGGAGGCTAATGTTGGGCTATAAAGGAACTACAGCACGGTCACATGTCTTCACGTCTCCTCCGCTAAGCTAAAGGTGGCTAATGTTGGGCTATAAAGGAACTACAGCACGGTCACATGACTTCACGTCTCCTCCGCTAAGCTAAAGGTGGCTAATGTTGTGCTATATAGGAACTACAGTACGGTCACATGACTTCAGGTCACCTCTGCTAAGCTAAAGGTGGCTAATGTTGGGCTATAAACGAACTACAGTACGGTCACATGACCTCACGTCTCCTCCGCTAAGCTAAAGGTGGCTAATGTTGGGCGTGAAGACGTTTAGTAGTCTGGTTTAGACACTTGTTAGCAGCCGTTGTTTTTTAAACTCTCCCGTGGGGTATTTACTGACCTATTTTATGTCATAGATTACAAATCTTTTCAGCTTGTGCTAACCACAGACTTTATATCAGGCTAACAACCAAAGACACATTCAGAAACCATTGACCCTCAGACCAGGGAAGTGTTAACATAGACTAATTTACGGGTTTTAGGACTCATTCCTGCACCACTCCATTATAGTTTACCAGTAACTCTAGGAAACACCATCAGAATGTGGGATAAGATTGCATTTTTCATCTAAAATCTAGGACTCTCTATCTATCAGTGGAGGGTTGCTACATATATTCAGAGACGGGCCAAACCACCAAACGTTTATCAATGAGACACTCAGTTTTCGAAGGACACTGAGTCCTTTATAAAGAGCTGTTATGATCAGTGACCCTCAAACTGTGGCTCATGTCAAATGTTGAATGTTGTTCATCGTCACAAGCCATATTCAGAGTCTCGATAGAGTTACAAGGACTGTGCCAACGTGTTAAAACATTCAACCCTGAAGAACCAAACTCAGACTTTTAACCATCATAAAGCAATGACCTAGAAACCAGGGTCATTGTACAAACACTATAGCAAGCGTGAGTCATGAGCATATTGAACAATCCCCATGTTGTATGCGGTTTAATTAAAAAGGAGGTCCAGTTTTGTGTTACTGCCAAATACCAGGCATAGTGAGTCAACTTTCTTTGGCAAACAACAAAATACAAAAGAGGCTTTTATTTGGGCTCCTTGCTGGGGAGTATTCAGAGGCAGATCACCCTGCTGCTGACTGGACGCCATGCAGCAGAGAGCGAACAAAAACTGCATTTTAAGTAGTTTAATTTTAGATATCCGAGCGACGGGGAGGCTTTTAATTTATGGGTCATCATTTGTTTGTCGTGTGCCTGCGCCCTTCAAGGTTCAAAAGCAGGACGTGGGGATGCAAGTCAATGAGCCCACCGGGAAGAGGGAAGCAGACGCTCTGCACGTTTGCACAAATGGCGTAGATAAGTTTAACAGATATTCAGGTATGAATGATACAGACCCAGAGCCACGGAGCACTGTGAGAGTGTCTCTGTTCGTCAGTCTCCTTAAAGACTTTCCTTTTAAGCTCTGGAGTCACGGTTCCTCATATTTACTGCTCTTATGACGGTGGTCCTTTTTGTGATGGATGTTGAAAGCAGCATCAATTATTTAAACCTGTGGATTTTATCTTCTAGTCCTGTCTGAGATATTCAGTCTGGGTCAGGGGTATTTATAAAGACTTCAAGACATACAAATAAACCCGGTATTCAGCCTTTCATCCTGTTTGTATTTCAGGATTATTCACGTGATTTGAAGTCGGCACAAAATGCGAAAAATCCAATTTTCTTCACATGACTTTCTGGAAATTGGTTGGAGGTTTCAGCCACAGTCAAATGGAAACCTGACTGGTGTATGTGTGTGTGTGAAGAGTGTGTGTCCAATAAGAGGCTTTATATGAGAAGTGAATGTGACTTCACCCATTGGTTGTACGATTTCAAAGCATTGCGTTTAAATGATTGGCACTTTCATTCCTCTGAAGTGTCCAGCTACTCATAAGAGTTACAACCTGATTGCAGTGCCAGTTCTGAATCTCACGTCCAAAACGGATAAAATAACCAATCCCATTTTTCTATTTTATACAAGAGGAGGATGTATTCACAGTGACTTCACCCATTGGTTTGTAGGGTTAGGGTTTGCTGTTGACTTGAGGTTTTGACATGAAGTTCAACCCAATGTTCGCCATCGGTACAGGAAGTAAAGGTGCAGACTCATGACTTCAGATTTACTTTAAAGCCATACCTTCAGAGTCCCTGCTGTTTCAGTCGGACAACAACCAGCTTCATTAGACAGCTTGGGATTCAACGCTGTGTTCATGGTCGTAATGGAAGTGCTTGCTTTGGTGCAGAATCAGAGCTGAAGAGGACCTCTTTCACTTGGTTTTAAAGTCTTTTTTTAAACGGTCTTCTCTCCTCATCGTCTTTAGATTGTACCACTTAAGTTTGAACCAGGTATATTTCCGCTCTCCTTAAGGCCTCGCTTACGGCTCATTTCAATCCGACTTCTATGTTCCCAGACTTTATTTTGTTATGTTTCTCTTCTCCAAGGGCGATCAGAGGGTCGTGTTAACAAGCTCTTCTCCAGCCTGAATCTGTGTGTTGTTGTCAGATGAAGGTTGTCCTGTCTTTCATCTGCTTGTCAAAGCTCAGACTGACTCAGGAGGGCTGAGGGCGCTCTTTAATCTCGTAGATTAGCCGCCTCTCGGACGGTTTAGTTGTAGATTGAAGTACACAGCGCTGCCGGGGGTGAGATCTCCTGTGGACCGGTGTAGAGACTGAATATAAAACCATCCTCTATCAACACAGAGACTTCCCTTTTATATACTGTTGAATTATCCACAGAAATACAATCCTTTGTCCTTGCGTTTAAGCAAATGTTGGGTCAGTTGGGGTTGTAAATAACACAGCTGCTGGCTTGAACAGAAAATGCCTCTACGAGAATTATGAATTATAGTTTTGGTCATTTTAGTTAATTGAATTCTTCGTTTCTTTAATCACAGCACAGCAGCAACCTAGCTGTGTTTACATGTAGATATGAAACTGGTTTGATGAAATAAATGATGTGGGCATGGATCTGATAATCCACAGGTCTTTATTGCAGAGACGACGTCATTGTGTTCTTTATTGCGTCATTTTAGCATTTTTAAGCACAAGTGAATTGTACAAATAGACAACTTTTTAGCAGTTAAAAAATGATGATGTTGCAAAAATATTACACGTTATTTCTTGAGAAACCCAAATTGCTCCTGTGGGTATTTAGAATTATGTAATCACACAGTGCCTGTCCAAAAAAAAGGTCACACTCTAATATCCGTTGGACCGCCTTCAGCTTTGATCACGGCACGCATTCGCTGTGGCATCGTTTCCACGAGCTTCTGCAACGTCTCAACATTTATTTCTGTCCTGCATTCTTTTGATCTTGTATTGATGACGGGAGATTCAGACCACTGCGCAAAGTCTTCTCCAGCACATCCCAAAGATTCTCAATGGGGTTCAGGTCTGGACTCTGTGGGGGCCGATCCGTGTGTGGGTGATGTCTCATGCTCCCTGAACCACTCTCTCACAGTCTGAGCCCGATGGGTCCTGGCCTTGTCCTCTTGGAACATGCCCGCTCCATCAGGGAAGAAGAAATCCCTTGATGGAATAACCTGTCCTTCAGTATATTCAGGGGGTCAGCTCACCTCATTCTTTGGGCACGTTGCTGAACCTAGACCAGACCAGCTGCAGCAACCCCAGATCATAGCCCTGTCCCCTACAGGCTGGAGACCTTTTTTTTGGCAGGGCAGTGTAGTATTGCAATTTGGAAAAGTCCAATGGATTCTACGCCCCCAAAACATACATTTAGACAAACAAATGACTTTGTGCTTTCTGGACTTAAAATTCGACCTTTGTCGTGGTCAGATTTTGGTAGACTTTTAGTTAGTAAGTACACCTGATACTACAATCCATTGAGAAACCTTTGGGGTCAAACCATATTTTCATCTGACTATATTTCTACAGTATGGATTGCATGCACTCAGGATAAAAAGTGTCTAACATGTAAAGCCTCTTGAACACTTGGAAAGGCTCTATAAAAATACTGTTTATTTATTATTATTGACACTACTTTTCCAATCTGAAGTCTCCATTATGCACAGGTTTACTGGTGAGGATAAAAGGGAAACTAAAGCTGCTGAAGCGGGTGTCTCTTTGTCTGCTGGCGGCACGAAGGGGACCGGCTTCTTGTTATCAGGATATTAAAAAGAGTGGCTGCAGAAGGCCGACACTTACTGTATCACTTACTGTGGTTATACACTTCAGTTTCACTTGTTTCTCTGGGTCAGTTGTGTGCAGTCTCTGAAACTGGCCCTGGGTCCAGGGTCAGTCTTCCTCTGGATCTCGTCTTGCCGTGCACACAGCGTCCGGTAACCCGAGCCCTGCAGAGCGGCCACATTAACCCCGCGGCTTCTCGGGTTTTCTGTCAGAGCGTCGGCTTATCCCAGGTGATGACGGACTGCTGGCGTCCCATTGGCTGATGCCGGTGTCCGTCGGAGAGGTGATGTGTCCTGAGGCGGGAAGAACTGGTATAGAGGTGAAGGTGTAGGGGGAGCTTTCTGAATGAAATGAGGCTCAATGTGGAGACCTGATCGTACCGTTAGGACTCCATGTCTGACTTGTAGAAACTCAGAGCCGGTTTGGATAAACGTTGTCCGGTCATGCCGTCTTGCGGTGTGCACCTGAGGCGGGGGATCCTCAGGAGGTACCGGCAGGTTCCCCGCACTGAGGCTGACGGAGCCTTCAACTACAGCCGAGCCTCCAGCAGGAGAGGCCTGATCAGCTCTGGTAGGTCGGACCCCAAACCCCTCAGTTATTCCACCTTTTTGGAGGGATTATTTGAGCCCAGTTGGTGTACTGGTTTGTATAAATGACATTTTGATTTATACTTCCTGGATATTTCTTTTCAACTCTGATTTTAAAATGCAGTCAAGCCCGTTCTTCATATGGTGTTGAATATCGGACGACATGTTTTGCTTTGAATCTGCAGCGTGGTTCATATTTCTTCTCATATCTCAGTGTGTGTGACAGCGGGTGATTGTGTGAGCGTTTAGGTTTTATTCAAATCTGTGTGTGTGTGTGTGTGTGTGCATCAGGATGATGGATCTGATGCTGTGTAATGGCCTCTCCTCCGCCGGCTGAGTTAGTGATGTGTGTGTGTGTGTGTGTGTGTGTGTGTGTGTGTGTGTGTGTGTGTGTGTGTGTGTGTGTGTGTGTGTGTGTGTGTGTGTGTGTGTGTGTGTGTGTGTGTGTGTGTGTGTGTGTGTGTGTGTGTGTGTGTGTGTGTGTGTGTGTGTGTGTGTGTGTGTGTGTGTGTGTGTGTGTGTGTGTGTGTGTGTGTGTGTGTGTGTGTGTGTGTGTGTTTTATTTATTCATTTTCTTCTTATTATATTCTTATTAACATCTCAGCGTACTCTTTGGTAAAGAATGGGTTTTTTAATATCATTTAAGTATATTTTTGAATTGCTTATTTTTCTTTTCATTTCTTTTAGATTTTCCTCGAAACTAATCACAGATATTTAACCTCTGGTCAAACGGAGGAGCAGGCAGAGCCGCGTTGGATTGGTTGGTAAAGGATGTTAGTTCAGACGTCATCTGAGTTTCGGGTGCTTCTTTGTCCAGTCAGGAGATGGAAGTGATGTTGGATATTATTTAAAACCAATTTCTACAGATAATTCATCAGCTGTAACGACAAGACACTCCGAGATAACCGGTTTCCTTCTGCATGTACTCTTGTTGAAACACTGATCTTATTAAAACACTTAGAGACATAACATATTCAAATAACAGTTCTAGAGTTACAAGAGGCGTATTTGTTTCTCCGTTTGGCTTAAAAAAGGACATGTTCTGCTCATTTTCTGGTAAAAAAAAGCCTAAAAAAGCAGAAAATGTCAGTGTCCTGCGCTCAGGTCCTAGGTTTTAATCTTTATTATTAATAATAATACTTTTTATTTAGAGGCGCCTTTCAAAGCACCCAAGGACACCTTACAATTCATAAAATATATTTTTTTAAAAGACGTTTAAAATGGTTAAAAAGGACAGTAACCGGGAGAGGTAGCACTACAGTGAACAGGCTGATCTGAACAGGTGGGTTTTGAGGAGGGGCTTAAGTGTGGTGATTGTGTCGGACTGTCTTTGGTGTACATTTTCCAACTTTCCAACAAACTTCAGGGTGACCGGGGACTACATTTCCCAGGAGCCCCTGCTCAGACGCTCAATGTAAGGTTTCTGTGAGTCAGTGAACACCTCTCAGGGTACGTTAGGCTCCTGAATGCCTCTCCTGAGGTGACTTCTCTCGGTCTGGAGATTAATCGGCTTCCTTAGCGCTCGTATCAATGGCCCGTTGCCAAGACAACCTTTACAGAGCGACGGCTTTAAAGCGCTCGTTATGGATCCAATTACCTGCCACATTAGGGTATGAAGCGACGGGGGGGCTCCGGTGTGAGTATTAGTGCAGCCAGACAGCTTTAATGGAGTTTAAATCTAAAGGGCTGAGGAACGGGCCTCACGTTCTGACGTCTGCTGGCTGCGTCTGGGGATTTCATTTAGACCGGAAGCATGAATACGAGCCAGAACCATCAACAGGCAACATGTGAGTCTGTCTGAGGGCTGCAGAATACATAGAAATTACTCATGCAGGGTCCAAATCATAGTTAATACATTGTGGTTCTGCAGAGACGCCTACAAAGGCCACTCTACAGACTTTGATGAGTCTTGTGTGTGCGTTTAGTTTCCTGTTTGATTTTGAAATGCATTTTCTCCTTCTGTCTTTACTTGTCATCCTTCCTGTGTTTCTCCTCCCCTCTCCAGCTGTGTGTAGTCCTCTGGTTACCCCTGTGTCTGTACAGTCTTGTCTTCCCTTGTGCTCCTTGTTGGATCCTCGTAGTTGTTCCCATGCATGCTCCTGTTGGTTTTCCCTGGGCCTCTGCACCTCGTGGTCCTGGTTTTGTTCCTGTGCATGTCTTTGTTTTTCTTTGCCATCATCTTTTTGTGGATTCAAGTTCCCTTTCTGTTGAAACTGCTCTTGTTTTCTTGTGCTGCGTTTGGGTCCTGCACTCTTACCAAACCCTGACAGGACTGTTAAGGTTGAAACACTGTTAAACAGACTCTATATTGCGTATTTTTCCAAACTGTGAAGCCCTAAATGGCCCTAGTTACATCTTTCAATCAGAGCGATAAACGGTAATGTAATCATCTGGTTTGGCAGAAATATCGACATAAAATGAGTAAGAAGAGAAAAATTAGATGGAAGCAGATCTACAGGCTAACCTCAGTAAGGAAATAAGACAGGTACTTTATTGATCACAAATTATGTAGTGAATTACTGTTCATATAACATATGTATGTGATCTACTTATGGAGTTACCTGCGTTAGGGTCAAACTGGTTTTCTGATGAATCCCTTCCTCTCGTCTTGAAAGAAATGAAATTTGGTTAATCTCTCTGCTTGGAGGCCGGTAGATCAGTGCTGCAATTCATTTTTAATTCTCCTAATAGAGTTGTTTTCTATCCATGGAGTTTCCTGTTAATATCATGGGACTTGATGAGCATCTCCACCCTCCTTCGGTCCAGTTTGAGCTTCGTCTGAACGGGATGAAGTTGGGTGTGTGTTGGGAAAAGGCGGTCCTTATCGATCGTCGTCTGGAAACCTTTTCAGTGGTTTAAGTCTGCTGCTCCTTCAGGAACAACGCTCTGACATTTCACTGAAGACACTCTGCTCATTGACCAGGAAGGAACATCACAGATCTGAGCCCAGTTTGACCATCTGTGTTTATCTGACCTTGGCCATAAATGTTAAGTCTGGGTGATCAGGAAATAATAAAGCTCTCCACACTGCTGATTGCTCTGTTTTTAAATGTTGTAAAGGGGTATGTGGCCCAGAGTGAGAGTAAGCTGTGCTTTGTATTTCAAGGGTGTTCAGAACAGAAGGATCCTTTCATGTTTTGGTTGGGGTCCTGAGGACATTTTTACTGGATATTTCTGGAAAAAGGAAAACGATTGGAGTCCATTATGACCTTTAGAAACTGTAGAGAGAATGGTTGGCTGAATGTTTTCTTGATGCTTTGTTTTGGAGTGGTACAGTGATGACATGTTTTTGTAAACCGACCCTGAAGCTAGCATCTCCCTTTCCATTGGATTTGGGATTATTGCAGAAAAAAAGATTCTTACACGTTTCATTCAGCGGGATAATCTCCACCATTAACACCCCTTCAAGATTTCTGAAGTGAAAAGCTAATGTTGGGCTATAAAGGAACTACAGCACGGTCACATGACTTCACGTCTCCACCGCTAAGCTAAAGGCGGCTAATGTTGGGCTATAAAGGAACTACAGCACGGTCACATGACTTCACCTCACCACCGCTAAGCTAAAGGCGGCTAATGTTGGGCTATAAAGGAACTACAGCACGGTCACATGACTTCACCTCTCCACCGCTAAGCTAAAGGCGGCTAATGTTGGCCTATAAAGGAACTACAGCACGGTCACATGACTTCACCTCACCACCGCTAAGCTAAAGGCGGCTAATGTTGGGCTATAAAGGAACTACAGCACGGTCACATGACTTCACCTCACCACCGCTAAGCTAAAGGAGGCTAATGTTGGGCTATAAAGGAACTACAGCACGGTCACATGACTTCACCTCACCACCGCTAAGCTAAACGTTGGGCGTGATGAAATTTAGTCGTCTGGTTTAGACACTTCCTTTAATTTCCAGTGGGTTATTTACTGACGTCTTTTATAAACACATCTTTATTCCAACCCTATCTCCCTACACATCCTGGGATAGGTCATCTCCTATCGACTGACATGAATTAGTACGACCGGCAGCAGCATCTGAGTCGATAAAAGAGAAGTTGTGTGTGTGTGGGGTGAATAAGTTAAAGCCAGAACAGGAACGATTACCAGTGGAGCATCAGGACACTGCAGACTGCACTAAAGAGTCTGACTGTGCTCACTGACATTTGAGAGAAACTTGGGCTTTTGTAGAAATCACAAAGAACACCGTCTGGGTTTTGGACTAGTTTACTCCGGTGAGGTCAATACTATCCATTCAACCCAGACTTAAATGTTCAATTGCAACTCCATTGTGTCAGGAAACACAAAACATCCGCATTTTACCACTTCCTGTTCCCTGGTCTGGAAGTTAATGGCTTTCTGAATGTGTCTTTGTTTGTTAGTCTGAAATAAGGTCTGTGGTTAACACAAGCTGAAGAGATTTATATTCTACGACATAAAATACGTCAGTAAATACCCCACTGGTGGATTTCAAAATGGCGGTTGCTAACAAGTGTCTAAGTGAGACGACTAAATGTCATCACGCCCAACATTAGCCACCTTTAGCTTAGCGGTGGGGACGTGAAGTCATGTGACCGTGCTGTAGTTCCTTTATAGCCCAACATTAGCCGCCTTTAGCTTAGCGGTGGTGACGTGAAGTGATGTGACCGTGCTGTAGTTCCTTTATAGCCCAACGTTAGCCGCCTTTAGCTTAGCGGTGGTGACGTGAAGTCATGTGACCGTGCTGTAGTTCCTTTATAGCCCAACATTAGCCTCCTTTAGCTTAGCTGTGGTGACGTGAAGTCATGTGACCGTGCTGTAGTTCCTTTATAGCCCAACATTAGCCTCCTTTAGCTTAGCGGTGGAGACGTGAAGTCATGTGACCGTGCTGTAGTTCCTTTATAGCCCAACATTAGCCTCCTTTAGCTTAGCGTGGAGACGTGAAGTCATGTGACCGTGCTGTAGTTCCTTTATAGCCCAACATTAGCCTCCTTTAGCTTAGCGGTGGTGACGTGAAGTCATGTGACCGTGCTGTAGTTCCTTTATAGCCCAACATTAGCCACCTTTAGCTTAGCGGTGGGGACGTGAAGTCATGTGACCGTGCTGTAGTTCCTTTATAGCCCAACATTAGCCGCCTTTAGCTTAGCGGTGGTGACGTGAAGTCATGTGACCGTGCTGTAGTTCCTTTATAGCCCAACGTTAGCCGCCTTTAGCTTAGCGGTGGTGACCTGAAGTCATGTGACCGTGCTGTAGTTCCTTTATAGCCCAACATTAGCCGCCTTTAGCTTAGCGGTGGTGACCTGAAGTCATGTGACCGTGCTGTAGTTCCTTTATAGCCCAACATTAGCCTCCTTTAGCTTAGCGGTGGTGACGTGAAGTCATGTGACCGTGCTGTAGTTCCTTTATAGCCCAACATTAGCCGCCTTTAGCTTAGCAGTGGTGATGTGAAGTCATGTGACTGTGCTGTAGTTCCTTTATAGCCCAACGTTAGCCACCTTTAGCTTAGCGGTGGTGACATGGAGTCATTTACGAAGTTACTGTGAAGGTCCATCAGTTCTCTAATGTTTTGCTCTCAAGTCTTTTCATTTCATCACAATTGTCCTTGTCTCTGGGCTCCTAGCAGCCTTCATCTGATTCACATTATCATCAGTTGGACCTGTTGGTAGCCGTTTATGATATGAAGTCAGTGTGACCTCTGCTAATACTCATGTTTTCTTCTTTGTTGCAGGAGTGTGTGGCTGCTGTGGGCCGCTGAGGCCGAGGTACAAACGCCTGGTGGACAACATCTTCCCTGAGGACCCCAAAGTAAGTCACCTCCTCAGTTAAATGAAGGTTATGATTAAGATGCTGGGCCAATATGTAAACTATGACTTCTAAGCAACCAATACCTTTGACTAAAGTAGACAAAGGCGCCATAAGAGGTGAATGGATACCTGCTTCTTGCAAATCTAATGGAGAAAATAGAGGAATGTGCACTAAATATTCCTTCATTTTATTAAAGAAAATGTCCTTGAAGCCGCTCTGTATTAGGTGGAAGTTGATGTATAATGAGAAGTGGGATGTCAGGGATGAACCCACAGACGGTATCCACATTGCTCTGCAGCTCCCCTCACTTTAATGGAGATTAATGTCTGAGTGTCTCTGCTGCTGCCCAGTGTTTCCCAGTGCTTTCCCCAGTGTTGTTCAGCTGTTTGGACCCTCAGTGGCACCTCCACCTCCGGAGAGCTTCCCACACACAACACAGAGATAATTGGACCTCCGGGCCTCGTGAAAGCTCTGATGAGTCATGTTATTAGATCCGACACGGCGCTGATAACGGGACCGTGACAAGCTATTATCCTGCGTTTGATTCCTCGACCTCCGTTAATTAATCCGCTAAATGTGTACATAGTTTGGACTATACACGAGGGAGGGGTTTATATCCCTCTCACCACAGCTCCAGGGCTTCCGAGGGAAAAGGAAAATGCTCGAACGGCCGAGACCTTGTCATTTAATTATGAGTTTGTGAGAGCCGGAGGAGCGGAGACTCTCTCAGGGGGAGAGTCGCTCTCTATCCAACCCCCCCCCCCCCCCCCCTTTGTGTTTGAAACCTGATGATCATATGTGTATTTTCTGTCTGTTGTTATATACAATAGGAGCCTGAAGTCACACTGAGTCCTTTAAAATGCGCTGAAAATGTCCATGAACCAATCAAAAAGGCCCTTTTTCTCACCAGCATGTTTTCTTTAGTTTTGAGGAAGATGAGGAAACAGAACAACGCCTGGACCATTTTTTTTTTGGATCAGAATCGGAAGATGTTTTTTATCCTGGAAGAAATAATGTTTTTTGACAATTTCTTAAATTTGAATAAAATGAAAATATATATAAAAAATGTATTTCAACATAAAAAGTAAAATATAAAAATAATACAAATATTTATTTTAAAACAAGAAGTTTAAATAATAAAGTACAGTAAAAACATAAAAGTTTAAAAATTGAAAAATGTAAAAAATAAAATTAAGATCCAAAAAAACATAAAGTTAAATAAAATGTTCAAAGAAACAAAACAAAAACAAGGAAATAGAATATAAATATTTACAATGATCAACGTGGTATTGCCAATGTCTTATTCCCAGTAAAGTTTTAGGAATTGGAGACCTTTTAATCTGGACCTCCTTGTATTCTTTCCTCCAGGATGGCCTCAGTAAATCGGACATGGAGAAGCTCACCTTCTACGCCGTCTCTGCTCCGGAGAAGCTGGACCGGATCGGAGCGTACCTGGCCGAGAGACTGAGCCGAGACGTGGTGCGCCACCGCTACGGGTCAGGGTCTTCTCTTAGTACACACACACACACACACACACATTAAAAACAAGAACAGAGGTGATCCCTGAGTTTCAGCTCAAATGAAGCAGCAAAAGTAAACGCCTCTTCCCCGCTCAGTCTGTTGAAGACAGACTGAGAGACACACAGTTACTGGAAATCTGAAATAAAGCTTCATTGAACTCTCCCAATGATCACAACTCTTCCCTGAACCTCCCAGTGAGTTATGCTCTCTCAAAGGGATGAAAATGTGACACAATCTCCCTGTCGTATTCCTAAAAGAAGACAGCAGATCAATACAGTGATGATGGAGTAAGGACTGGCGTTTAATTGGCTGTGGCTTTTATTCCCAGACGTGGACAGATGGAAGTAACACATCCCTCTCTCTCCGTCTGTATCGGGTCGTTATGAATCCGTCCTCAATCTCTCCTCCAGCCCACTGACATGTTCTCGACTCCGTGACTTCACTCAGACCCAAAATCTGTCCTTTTTATTCCCAGATGGAGGAAACTAATTAGTCTGACATTTCTACTTCTTCCAATTTATGTCATGAAACCTTCACAGAGGATGTCCATCACAACAGACCCACAGAAATAGTTTACCATCTTCATGCAGAAGTGTCTTTTTGTTCGAACCTTCATGTCCCTGATGTCTGATTGTGCAGGAACGTGGTGATCGCCATGGAGGCTCTGGACCAGCTGCTGATGGCCTGCCACTCACAGAGCATCAAACCCTTCGTGGAGAGCTTCCTGCACATGGTGGCCAAGTTGCTGGAGTCCAGAGAGCCAGACCTGCAGGTGCTGGGGACCAACTCGGTAAGATACACCCCCTGCAGGAAGAGTTGTCCACCTTCATGATCCTGAACGTCCCCCAGCGCTCCGGTCCCAGCTGTGTGCGTCTCTCTTTAGTGTCCCCTGGTCTCCAGCTGTGTGCGTCTCTCTTTAGTGTCCCCTGGTCTCCAGCTATGTGCATCTCTCTTTACTGTCCCCTGGTCTCCAGCTGTGTGCATCTCTCTTTACTGTCCCCTGGTCTCCGGCTGTGTGCATCTCTCTTTAGTGTCCCCTGGTCTCCAGCTGTGTGCGTCTCTCTTTAGTGTCCCCTGGTCTCCAGCTGTGTGCGTCTCTCTTTAGTGTCCCCTGGTCTCCGTTGTGTTGGTGCTTCTTGCAGCGTTTGGTTTCTGCAGCTTTTAGTAAACGATGCTCATGTTTCCTCAAGCTGCTGAATGTTCTCTAGATGCTGCATGTTTCTCCTGATGGAGGAGGTTTGGGACGTTATAGTGCACCCCTAATATGAGACATTTACGGTGAGGCCAAACCAGAATTACTCAAATTGCACACACCCACGAACATATGCAACAAGCAGAAGCAAAACACATCTGTCTCCAGCAGCCCGGAGGTGGATGTCGGTGGTTAAATACCTAATTTAACTTTAACTGGCACTGGAAATGGGCCTTTACCATCAGCCTCTTTAAGCCCGGCGGCAAATGTCAGCTGGATTTTTATCCCGCACGTCTTCTGAAGGTGAGCTCAAACTTTTTATTCCCCCTCTCAGTGCCTGACGTCCTTGCTGTTGTTGGAGGTTAATCTGAGCAGGAAACGGAGCCGGGGTTCAGATGTGAAAGCCTCTGCATTATTTATGTGTGGTATTTAGAGTCACCGAGGAGAAAGGGAGGGGGGGGGGTGATGTTGGTTCGGCTGCACAGTAAAGGTCTCTTTTAAAGGCAATACTTTAAAGTAGCGACCTGCAGAAACACAGATCCTTTACTGAAACGTCTGTGTGGATTACAGAGCCGGAAGAAAAGCCTTACTGAAGTAAAGCAGAAATACAACGGTCTTAATAAAAGAAGCAATAATTGTGAGCAAAAAGCAAAAGGACCCGGTATGCTAAATGGGTCGTTGAACAAGTTCTGGATATGCATGGACAAAATAAAGAAATAATCAAATACATATTAAAATAAACACTCCGTGTCTTCTTCTTCGTCTTCTTCGTCTTCTTCTTCTTCTTCTTGTTCTTCTTCTTCTTCTTCTTCTTGTTCTTGTTCTTCTTCTTCTTCTTCTTCTTCTTCTTCTTCGTCTTCTTCTTCTTCTTGCCAGTTTTTATAACTGACACATCTAGTAAATTTAAGTAGACATCAATACAAATATGTCAATAATACTGGATTTGTTGCATTAAAGCAGTTATGAATTAAAGGCTAATCAATTAGTATTTTGAGTCTCACATGCTCCAGATTATTTTTTGCAAGCGTCTAACCAAAATGGATTCAGTATAGTTTCAGGTGCGTTCACTTTCAGTTTAACCTCAAATGAAAGAGGCTCAGATCGTACAGTCTGTATAAAAGTGTGTGGGAGAAACACAGGGATTTGAGCCTTTGCAGACCATTTACATGCACACAAACCTATAGAACACACCACAGGAAGTGGCGTAATGGGGTGTCCTTCATGTAAAGTGCATAATGAAAATCGATTGTTTGCGGCAACTTTTGGCGTCTTTAGCTTCTCTTGGAGACGGAAAGAAACCTTGGTTCCAGAGGTGATGACTCACTCTGGAAATATTATACATTACACACCGGGTTCCTAATCAATCTGAGAGTGACATTTCATTAGAAACAAGCTCCATTTTTCTACTTTTCTCCCACTCTGAACAGAACAGCGTTTCTATTTTTACCGCCCGGCATGTGTTGCTGTCGGAGCTGCCAGCCGCTCCCTGTTTCCACATTTATCTGCCAGCAAACTTTATCTCAGGAAACTGGCAGACTGCGACGGCTAGAAGTGTCTCTCCCTACGTCTCAACAGAGCAGACACTCATCCGTCCACATGAAGACACTGAGTCACCCTCTCAGGGGACGGTATTTATAGCCTGTGGACCAAAGAGAAATCTGTCTGTTCAGCCTCCCTCACATTGTCTGGATCAAACACAGTTCTTGGGCAGTGTTTCAAAGTAACTGTAGTACCCCAAAGTGTTATGATAGAAATGTATAGTAGGGGTCCCCAGCACGTAGAAAATGCGAGATGCTAACTTGCATATGTTGGGCAATTTGCACAATGATCACAAGTTGCATTAGTTTGCTTTCCCAGACGAGTGCTAATAACAGGCTTGGCCGATTTGGACAGTTTTGCTGTGGTTTTGGAAGTTATTGAGGGTGTTTAATACATTTCTGACATTTTTATGTACATGGCAGTTTGGAGTCCCCTAATACTTAAAATTAGACCCAAAATCAGTCCACCAGGGCTGTAATATATATAAACATGGCTACTTTTTGGTTAAACCAGCCAACATTTTCCAAATCGGCCAAGCCATCTTTTAGCTATTGGTTGCATTAGCTAATTAATGCTAATTGCCCAACATATGCAGGTTAGCATCCGGCAGTTTCTATGTGCAGGGGACCCATACTATACATTTCTATCATAAAACGTTGGGGTTACTTAACATTTTCCTGGTTCACTCTGCTGACAGATCTCTCTCTCTGATTTATCTCTTCTTAATGCCTAACTGACGACATTGATAGTTTTTGTTTCTTAGTTCTCTAAATTCACGCCGGTCGTCCGCTCTTTTACGGTGTTTTTAAACCCCTAAATCTGACACTTTTGGAAACCCTGCAGAACCCCATTTCAGATTGGCCACTCTTCAGATAGCTTTTCAATCAGTACGAGATAAATGAAGATCTTTGAAACAATTAGACCTGCTTTAATCCTGATGGGGTCTTCCTAGTCATGATCGATCCTTCCCTTATTCATCAAACAAATTCCAGGTTTTGCTGACTGTCCCGTCCATCAGCTGTGAAATGCACTGAAAAGAATAAAACGTTGACTTGAATTAAATGTATTTTGTCAACAACTTTCACATGACTGCATCAGGTTGGTTGAAAGCAATAATACTAAGTTGAACCTAACATATTCATCGGGTTATGAGGAATGAAGGAAGGATACATCATGCTTGAGAAAACCCAATCAGGATTAAATCAGGTCTAATTGTTTTCAAAGGTCTCCATTTCCGTCAGTTCTGATTTAAAAGCATCTCAAGCGGGTCCAATCTGAAACGGGGCTCTGCAGGGTTTCCAAAAGTGTGGACGCTCGGTGTGAATGTTCAAACCAAAGAAAAAATAACTGGCTGTAGCTTCAGGCTAGAGACGACTCTTGGTTGGTAAATCCTATTTCAGAAGTCTTGGCTGTTTGGTGTTTTCATGCCAAACTCATTGAGACACTTCCCAAGATCTTAGTTTCATCCAGAAAATGTGAAGGAGGTTGAACAGACGGACAGATTTCTCTTTGGTCCACAGGCTGTAAAAACCGTCCCCTGAGAGGGTGACTCAGTGTCTTCATGTGGACGGATAAGTGTCTCCTCTACAACACACACTCTCCCACACACTGCAAATGTCAGGTATCAAGGTTGTCCAAGAACTCTTCGATTGGTAGACTCTCATACAGATCTTACAGCTACCATTCAACTTACAGGAAGTGA
The DNA here is from genome assembly GCF_036324505.1 of Eleginops maclovinus. NCBI lineage: Eukaryota > Metazoa > Chordata > Actinopteri > Perciformes > Eleginopidae > Eleginops > Eleginops maclovinus. The sequence goes on from NC_086354.1 coordinate 24,803,627, forward strand.
GTGTTTGACACGTTAAAAGGACAATTTCCCTCCATCTCCATCTTTGACAGGATGATTGGAAAGTCGTCCGGCTTTTATTGACTTCCACGTTTCTAAATGCTCTCTGCGATGTATAATGACCCACTGAAGCAAGGTGGGAATGTGTCTGTTAATGGATTCCAGCACTTGTTATGTAATCAGTATGCATAGATAGAGAAGTAAAACCAGCCAATTTCACTCTTTAATGCCTCCTTGTTGTTTCTCTTTCTTTTTTAAATGAGCTCTTTGAAAATGGCCTGAGGGAGGAAAGAACTAATGGATCTGGTGTTTGTATCACCCTCTCATTTGCTCATTATAGAGAATACTAAGTGCTTTGCCATGAGGCATCGCTGAGACACGAGGCCTGTTGCTTTCTGAATGTTCTTATTTACATGATGAAACCTCGGCTCCAGACAGAGTTTCCTCCTCTTCTCATAAAACACAGAGCCTCTAGACATTAGATTTTCTTGTGTTCACCACCGCTAAGCTAAAGGCAGCTAATGTTTGGCTATAAAGGAACTACAGCACAGTCACATGACTTCACCTCACCACCGCTAAGCTAAAGGAGGCTAATGTTGGGCTATAAAGGAACTACAGCACGGTCACATGACTTCACCTCACCACCGCTAAGCTAAAGGCAGCTAATGTTTGGCTATAAAGGAACTACAGCACGGTCACATGACTTGACGTCACCACCGCTAAGCTAAAGGAGGCTAATGTTGGGCTATAAAGGAACTACAGCACGGTCACATGACTTCACCTCACCACCGCTAAGCTAAAGGAGGCTAATGTTGGGCTATAAAGGAACTACAGCACGGTCACATGACTTCACCTCACCACCGCTAAGCTAAAGGAGGCTAATGTTGGGCTATAAAGGAACTACAGCACAGTCAGATGAATTGACGTTATCACCGCTAAGCTAAAGGCGGCTAATGTTGGGTGTGATGACGTTTAGTTGTCTCATTTAGACACTTGTTAGCAACCAGCTTTTTAAATTCACCAGTGGGGTATTTACTGAAGTATTTTATTTTGTAGAATAAAAATCTCTTCAGCTTTTGTTAGCCACAGACTTTAATTAAGGATAACAATGAAAACACATCCAGAAATCCATTGACTTCCAGACCAGGCAACAGGAAGTGCTGAAAGACTAACCCACTTCCAGATTTAGCACTTGTGTCCTGGTTTCCCTCCTGTGTTCCAGTAACACAGTTTGGGAAGCTGAGGGGAAACTACTCTCCTGCAGCAGCTGCCAGCTTCCATCTGAGCCCTTAGTCCCGGGAGAGGTTAGGTACCAAATGGGAGGAAATTACCAGGTAGAGCGGCGGGGTTCTGGTCACCGATGGCGAGCTGTAGAAAAGGCAATTTGTTGCAGTGGACAATGATGGGCTGTTGAGGAGCACAGCTGACGGCGAGGACACTCCTGTGTAGAGGGAGAAAATTACAGGCTGCACGAAAAGGGCAAGGGGCTGGGGGCTGTCTAATGGCTGCTATCGTTACCACCATCGCTTCCAGTTCATCCCCGTGCAAGGGTATGGCGGTATATCTGCTCACTGGAAACGCTCTGCATGTCTTTGTGTTCTCGGTGACGTGGAGTTCTGATCAGGGGGAGTTGAGTATGAGAGCGAGCTGTTGGAGGTGGATTGAAGACATGATTTTCTGAGTCCATACTCATGTGTCTCTCTGACACCTCATAATCTGAAGAACTAACTAACATCTTGAACTCAATACCTTTGTGCAAAATAAGCGACTACTTTTCAACAAATTCAATGTTTCTTTTACCAAATATCTCAGGGTGTTTTGTAGAAAGATATGGTGTGAGGTGATACCGTGGTGCTGATCTTGTTGAGAAGATAAATCAATTCTGGCGAGAACATGACGCCTGGTTACACGATGGCCGTAAACAACAACCCGACGTCTGAGCTCCGTGAAAACCAAAATGTCTCTGCCGTCTGACGCTCCATTTGACACCATCTTCATATAAAAAACAGAGAAGAAGAAATCCCATGAATGCATTTAGTAGGTGCAGAAAAACAACATTTGAATGACGTGAGACGGAAAACAGAAATTCTATGCCTGGATTTAACAGACGAGGGACGAGTTTTTAGAAGTTTGTTCCATGATTGGCGCATAGACACTGAAAGCTGCTTCTTCCTGAAGTAACTTTTCCAAACATTGCTTTGCTGACGATTAATGGACATTTTAAGGGCCGTAATGTTACGAGAACTCTTCCATCTGGACAAACCTCAGCCACCAATATCTTCTCAAGGGTCCTAAAGAGCATGACACTAACGAACTTCCTGTCTTCTTTTCTCCAGTTTGTGAAGTTCGCCAACATCGAGGAGGACACGCCGTCGTACCACCGTCGCTACGACTTCTTCGTGTCCCAGTTCAGCGCCATGTGCCACTCCACTCACGATGATGCCGAGACCAGAACCAGGTAAGAGGACCTTAACCCCCATATCCTCACCACCAGAAAAACTGTGACTTGAATCCACTTATTGGGTAAGCTGGCCAGCTCGGTTGTGATTGGTCTACCGCTTAGAGATGTCCCGCCCCTTAGCCTATCACGTACAATGTGTGGGAGCGCAAGCGTGTTACATGGTGATGTCACTATGTTCTGGAAGTAAACAAAGGAGTCCAAGGGAGGCGTTTCAGGCAGGGAACTGTTAATGGAGGAAACACATGGATGTTAGCCTCTGCAGACCATTTACATGCAACAAAACCTAAAGGACACACTACAGGAGAGCGGAAACCCCAGAAAGCAGAATTTAAGAAAGGCCCCTTTAAGCCCTCCTCTGTCCATAGGTATTAGTTCTGAGGTTCCAACATTTTCCAGCTTAAAATTATTAAGTATATTTATTATTTTGCACTTTTTGAAACCCTGCTGAGTGTAGAAGGACAGCCTGGCCTTGGAAGCAGCAGGTAGATCCACTAAAAGCTTGTAGGTGTCATCTGGAGTTCATGTTGGTGTTGTCAGGCTCTCGAGGAGGGAGATATTACTGGACCACATAGCTCTGATCCTCGACCCCTCGCAATTAATTTTGGTTTATTTTTATAACATTCCTGGCCCTGGTGGGTCTGCCAGATGGAGACGGAGCTAATCTTTGATCGAGGGTTGAACCTCACCGCTGCAGTCCACAGAAGAACCCCCACGGTTCAGAACAGGATGGCTTATTGATCTGTGAGGAGATGAAGGATCCGTCTCTCTCTCCTCAGATTCTTTCATTATCTTCATTTCAGAAGCAAAACTAATCTTCATATCGTTCCACAAGTGAGGCGGCGGGCCGTAACCGAATGATGAATTGTTTAATTTCACTCTCTAATTCCCTGGAGCTTCATGAGAAATCAGCAGGCTGGTTATTAATAGTGAAAACAGCTTCTCTGATCGGTTCTTCATCACAGGGTGGAATTAGGCTGGAGTCGGAGAAAACAGCTCCTTTAATTAAAGCCTGGGTACTGGATAAAACCACATCAATTATTATTAGTGTTATAACTATGATAATAGCATGAGATTCAATGCAATGAATAATTACAATAATTCACACGTATTTCATTATTAGTATTTTATGTCCTTTTTTTAAAGGTTTTATTGAAATCATTTTGTTTTATAATAATTATTCAAGTCAAATAAATAGTTATAAATGTATTCTCATGTCTTTCATAATAATTATTATTATTCTGTATTTTTTATTAATATATGTAGTTAGTATTATTATTTACTGTGATTGTTGATTATTTGTATTAATATTTATATTATTACTTTATTTTGATTGATAAGTATATTTAGTTTTTCCAAATAATAATAATAATTACCATCATGCGTTTAACCGACATCACCACAGTTAACAGTGTGTGTGTGTGTGTGTGTGTGTGTGTGTGTGTGTGTGTGTGTGTGTGTGTGTGTGTGTGTGTGTGTGTGTGTGTGTGTGTGTGTGTGTGTGTGTGTGTGTGTGTGTGTGTGTGTGTGTGTGTGTGTGTTGTGTGTGTGTGTGTGTGTGTGTGTGTGTGTGTGTGTGTGGAGATGCTGGCATTATTTTTCATTTGACTGGATGTCTCTCTGCGGCCGTGCTGTTAGAAGTATGACTTCTTACCTCCCCCCCCTCCCACTGTATTTCATTACTCCATCTCTCTGTAGGCGGAGAGGAATTCCCAAATAGATTTCCTCCGCTGGTTATTGGATTAGGCCCAAGGCGAGGTCACCCACACTGTTCTTCATATTATTACTCACACAGGAGACAGGAATAGTCAGTCGCTGCGCTCTGATTGGTTCAGAGACCCTGTCGAGGTGTGTGTGTGTGTGTGTGTGTGTGTATGTGTGTGTGTGTGTGTGTGATTAAGATGAGTTCTTTAGAGTATGAAATAGCAGTTGAGAGACACAGAGTGAGTCAGCCTCCCATAAGTAGGTGGAGAAATCACAAACTACCTTGGGTTGTTAAACGAGTACCTTATGTTCAGGTGTATATCAGTATGTAGTGTCTCTACTTTAAAGAGTCCTCTCCTGCTGATGTTCAGGTGTATATCAGTATGTAGAGTCTCTACTTTAAAGAGTCCTCTCCTGCTGATGTTCAGGTGTATATCAGTATGTAGAGTCTCTACTTTAAAGAGTCCTCTCCTGCTGATGTTCAGGTGTATATCAGTATGTAGTGTCTCTACTTTAAAGAGTCCTCTCCTGCTGATGTTCAGGTGTATATCAGTATGTAGTGTCTCTACTTTAAAGAGTCCTCTCTGCTGATGTTCAGGTGTATATCAGTATGTAGTGTCTCTACTTTAAAGAGTCCTCTCCTGCTGATGTTCAGGTGTATATCAGTATGTAGAGTCTCTACTTTAAAGAGTCCTCTCCTGCTGATGTTCAGGTGTATATCAGTATGTAGAGTCTCTACTTTAAAGAGTCCTCTCCTGCTGATGTTCAGGTGTATATCAGTATGTAGAGTCTCTACTTTAAAGAGTCCTCTCCTGCTGATGTTCAGGTGTATATCAGTATGTAGTGTCTCTACTTTAAAGAGTCCTCTCCTGCTGATGTTCAGGTGTATATCAGTATGTAGAGTCTCTACTTTAAAGAGTCCTCTCCTGCTGATGTTCAGGTGTATATCAGTATGTAGTGTCTCTACTTTAAAGAGTCCTCTCCTGCTGATGTTCAGGTGTATATCAGTATGTAGTGTCTCTACTTTAAAGAGTCCTCTCCTGCTGATGTTCAGGTGTATATCAGTATGTAGTGTCTCTACTTTAAAGAGTCCTCTCCTGCTGATGTTCAGGTGTATATCAGTATGTAGAGTCTCTACTTTAAAGAGTCCTCTCCTGCTGATGTTCAGGTGTATATCAGTATGTAGAGTCTCTACTTTAAAGAGTCCTCTCCTGCTGATGTTCAGGTGTATATCAGTATGTAGAGTCTCTACTTTAAAGAGTCCTCTCCTGCTGATGTTCAGGTGTATATCAGTATGTAGTGTCTCTACTTTAAAGAGTCCTCTCCTGCTGATGTTCAGGTGTATATCAGTATGTAGAGTCTCTACTTTAAAGAGTCCTCTCCTGCTGATGTTCAGGTGTATATCAGTGTGTAGAGTCTCTACTTTAAAGAGTCCTCTCCTGCTGATGTTCAGGTGTATATCAGTGTGTAGCGTCTCTACTTTAAAGAGTCCTCTCCTGCTGATGTTCAGGTGTATATCAGTATGTAGAGTCTCTACTTTAAAGAGTCCTCTCCTGCTGATGTTCAGGTGTATATCAGTATGAAGTGTCTCTACTTTAAAGAGTCCTCTCCTGCTGATGTTCAGGTGTATATCAGTATGTAGAGTCTCTACTTTAAAGAGTCCTCTCCTGCTGATGTTCAGGTGTATATCAGTATGTAGCATCTCTACTTTAAAGAGTCCTCTCCTGTGTTTGTGCCTCAGGATCCGTGTGGCGGGGATCAAGGGTCTGCAGGGCGTGGTGAGGAAGACGGTGAACGACGAGCTGCAGGCCATCATCTGGGAGCCTCAGCACATGGACAAGCTGATCCCCTCCATGCTGTTCAACATGCAGGACAGCGAAGACCTGGACAGGTACTACACACAAATACAAACAGCTTCATCCAAAGTAAACAAAGAGCTGGCTTTATCCTCCTGCCCTTGAGTTTCACACGATCATAACTCATGTAGGAAAACTACCTTCTCTTTATCTGCATCTTTTATTTCTCTCTCTTATCACACGCGCACAGTGTTGTATGATTTACTGCGCTTACCGTCCTGTCGGGTTTCCTGCTTCCTGTCACTTTGAGTTAACGTGGAGGGTTAAGAAACAGAAGGTGTTCAAGGTCAATGCTGTTATTCATAGAGAGACGAAAGGAGACGTTCAGTCCTACAGCTCATCTTATTCAATTATATGATAAATAAGCTTTTTTAGTCGACGACTAAACGTCATCACGCCCAACGTTAGCCTGCTTTAGCTTAGCAGTGGTGAGGTGAAGTCATGTGACCGTGCTGTAGTTCCTTTATAGCCCAACGTTAGCCTGCTTTAGCTTAGCGGTGGTGAGGTGAAGTCATGTGACCGTGCTGTAGTTCCTTTATAGCCCAACATTAGCCTGCTTTAGCTTAGCGGTGGTGAGGTGAAGTCATGTGACCGTGCTGTAGTTCCTTTATAGCCCAACATTAGCCTCCGTTAGCTTAGCGGTGGAGACGTGAAGTCATGTGACTGTGCTGTAGTTCCTTTATAGCCCAACATTAGCCTCCGTTAGCTTAGCGGTGGAGACGTGAAGTCTTGTGACCGTGCTGTAGTTCCTTTATAGCCCAACATTAGCCTCCTTTAGCTTAGCGGTGGAGACGTGAAGTCATGTGACCGTGCTGTAGTTCCTTTATAGCCCAACATTAGCCTCCGTTAGCTTAGCGGTGGTGACCTGAAGTCATGTGACCGTGCTGTAGTTCCTTTATAGCCCAACATTAGCCTCCTTTAGCTTAGCGGTGGAGACGTGAAGTCATGTGACCGTGCTGTAGTTCCTTTATAGCCCAACATTAGCCTCCGTTAGCTTAGCGGTGGCGACGTGAAGTCATGTGACCGTGCTGTAGTTCCTTTATAGCCCAACATTAGCCTCCTTTAGCTTAGCGGTGGTGAGGTGAAGTCATGTGACTGTGCTGTAGTTCCTTTATAGCCCAACGTTAGCTTTTTACTTCAGAAATCATAAAGTGGAGATTATCCTGCTGGACTAAACGTGTAAGCATCATAAAGGTGTGGTTTCTCACAGAGATTATTTTCTGCAATAATCCAAAATCCAAGAGAAAAAACCCATTAGAATTTTGTGGAAGGAACCGTTGCGATGCTAACTTCAAAAATACTTCACCACTGCATCATCTGTATCCCAGTTTGTACTTCCTTGCACAGAGTAAAGAAAACCTCTTCTCTTTGACCTTTTTTAACTTCTGTAATGTCGGCTGCCTTCAGTGTGGGGGGGGGGGGGTGTTCAGGATCTACAGTAAATCCCGCCAGCAGGAAAAAATAAACCTCCGTCTGAACTCGAGCCCGGGAATTAAATCGGCCGCTCTCCTCACACCTCGTCATATTCCTCCAATCCTCAAACCCGGCTCTGCAAGAGGCAGAAATCCTGGAGTGTGAGGAGTTTCTGCGTCTCCTCATCCCCTCCTGGGAATGGGGGCGCTGCTCGCTGTTCTCTGGGGTTTAAGGCCGGGATGATTTATGACGGAGATCAACGAGGCGGGACAGGTGGCTTAACGCTGGGCTCACCTGTCGACTCACCTTAAGTCCTCTTACTCCGTTTCTCATCTTCTATGTATTCTTTTCCAGACCCGTCTTCTCTCTGTTAGATTCTCCAATTTCCCACAAAGAAAGAAATCAGAAAGTTTTGGTTCTTCATTAAATAACAAAAGAAAATATTCATAATAAATACACATAATATATATTTAGAGGAACATCAGGAGTACAAATAAGCATGTTTTACAACTTTTAACCACGAAAAATACATCAGATTTTGTAAAGAATACATTAAAAGCAGTGGTTTCTTAGTTTTAATCAAATGTATTAATGCTTAATTGCACAGGTAAGAAGGTAACAACATACATGTTATAAATAATAATAATAAAATAGGAAAGAATAGATATTTGTCCAACAGATTGATGAAAATAAAGGGATTTAATTAAACTCAAAATCGAAATATTAGTGCAGCACTGAGTTTTGTTATTAATAAGATCAGCGCCACAGTATCACATACTATATCCATCTAGAAAAACCCTGGTGTATATACAAGGACTATTGTTCCAGAAGTAAGGGACACTAATGTAGGGTTAGGGAACACAGGGATTTTAGCCTTTGCAGACCATTTACATGCACTAAAACCTATACAACACACTACAGGAGCATCATCTATAGGCAATGCTGCAATTGCAACTTAACTAGGTAAACAGCATCCAAATATAAGTGCAATTCTACATGATTTAACCTGAGAAAGTGCAAAAGAGAGAAGGCCGGACAAGTCTGAATCACTGTCTGCATCGTACAGCCCAACACCCTCCACCAGGGGTTGCATCTTACTCAAAAAGGCTGAGTTTTTATGCATTATTTAACAAGAAAGTCCCATTGACGTCAGAAACCTCTCTTTCAAAAGACACCGGGCCAAGGAGGTAGCTTAAATAGTTTAAGATGAAACCAAATGTGTCAAACAAGATGAATCAATACTGAAACACCCACAATATTAAAAAAGACTGAGAGAAGCTCTCGTGTGTTTCTACTCCTCATGTCGTCGTCCCTTTCATTTCTAATCCCCTGTCCTTTCTCTCTGTCTCACTCGGGTGGTTTCCATGTGAACTAAAGTCTATTTTTGGACTCTGTTTCTTCTTTCTTCTTCTTCTTCTTCTCCTCCTGCTGACTTTTGTCTACCTAAAACCCTACAAGTAGCTCCAGCTCCTGTCATCACATGCGGAGGAATTAAGGGGTTGAGATGTCCCTTCATTATGTGGTGTGGAGGAGCTTCTGTCTGGGTGATGAGTCTCCTTAAAGCCTCAAAGGAGTGGTGCAGGAATGAGTCCTAAAACCTGTGAAATGAGTTAGCATTAGTTCCTTTATAGCCCAACATTAGCCGCCTTTAGCTTAGCGGTGGTGACGTGAAGTCCACCACACGCATTTGGGCTGTACTCTCTACTTTTAATTCTACATTTGCATAACGGGCCTCTGTTTGATGCGATGTGTCACACTCTGCATCAAAGGAATCACCTTCCCAACAACCTTCACATAGTGTGGACGTTATTAGCACATGAAAAGAGGATTCCTCTTTTAAATGAGCTGCCTGCCAGCTTTCCTTTGTACTCAGTTTGCACCGAACAAGTTCAAATGAGTTTGACCTGCATGTGAGGGCCCAGCCCGGCCCGGCCTGTAACCATCCAAACACATCCTTTAGCAAAAGCTGGCGCCAAGTGCGGACCACATAAATCCGTCCTTCAGAGGATCTGAAGGACTGACTGAACACGGGGAGTCTAGCAAAACAGTCCTACAATAAATGGGTGTTATTTTTGTAGTGTTTTAGAGAGTTGTTTATTGAATTATATGATCCTTTTGAGGCTGCAGTTCAGCTCTAGCAAACAATGGCTTTTAAGGCAACAGTGTGCACCCTTAACCTCTGACAAAAACACTTAGATTAGCTAACATCTGTCTTTTATTAAGTGGAAATCTGCTTTCATTCTTGGGACAAATACCTCTGCAGAAATTCCTGAAATGACAGCTTTGAATGACAGTGATGGAAACCACATGAAACCTGTTCCAGTGTGATTTGATGCTATAAAGCTGCACAATTATTATAACTGTTTAGCGTAAACAGCAGGACATAGAAAACCTGCATATGCATGCCAATTTGTTTGGGAAAAATCATTTATTTTGGTGACCTCAGCGATAGTAACATGAAACCAGGGTCAAAGATCATATGCCACATGTTGAAGTGAATACATCAGGAATAAAATCAGCCAGGTTTTGCACGATAATTCTAATTTATGACGTTCAGAACGCACATTGTATCGTCAAAATGACACTTGGTAGTAAAAGAACAGAAGGGCTTAACCGTCTACTGGTAACAAAGGTCTACCGCCTATTGTAAGCTGCATCTCCAACGCTTTGAGACCTACACAGGCTGCTTATTTGGTGAGGAAAGGATATTGGATGTCCTTTTGCTGCCGTGCAAAAAGCCAGCTCCATAAAGACAGGATCCTCCCAGTTTGGTGTGGAAGATTTTGACCTGGCTTTGAACCCTGCTCATCAAACATCTGAGGGATGAGCTGAAGGAGAAACAGGAGACGATGTGTCTGGCTTTCTCCCTGCAGAGGCTTCGTGATGAAACCTGCAATCGTTTTTCCTCCTGAGAACCCAGGGTTTAAGTCGTGCTTTGTGTCCAACATCGTGATTCACCAAGCATCGTCCAAATGCTGCAGTGCATCCTGGATTTCAGAAATAGATCTAGCATCCTCGATGACCCCTAAAACCACTCCAATAGGGTCCAAAATCGGTCACATTGATAAAAAGATGTCCTTTTAGATGATTATGCTAGTAAATGCTAGTTAGCACAGTATAGGCGAATTGGCCAACATATGCAAGTTAACATCAGACCGTTTCTAAGTGCTTGGGACCCCTGAAAGATGCATTTCTTACTAAATCTACCCCGATTGTTTACAAGTAGACTTAGGAAGCTGAAGCATTTCGCGTCCATTCAAGCCATTGACATAACACAGGCCTTACATCACCGTCTTTTTGTTTAATTTCTCCACAAATTAGGTCCAATAATGCTGGTTGTCGACTCTTTGTTTGCGTTTCTAAAGAGGAAACAGAAAAAGCCATTCCCTGCAGGTTTTGTTCCTTCCCTGTTCTAACTGTCCAATCACCTCTAATCTTCCATGATTTAAATGGACACACAGCCCGTGTATAATCCTAATGCATGTATTCATTCAGCTGCGGAGCGTCCATCACCCCGGGAGCCTCTCTGCATTAACCGTAACGTCCCAGCAGCTTTTAATGGGCTTTCTGCAAGTTCATGAGTGGATTCCTCAGTCCGCTCTGAAGCCGGGGCTCTATTGTCTGAAGAGGAGTGGCGGTGTGTGTCAGGTTAGAGAGGAAGGACACGTTTTGATATTAAAATCTGACTTCAGCTTCAAAGAAAGAGGCACTATTCTGCTCGTTTGGATGCCCCTCCTGTAGTTTGTTCGATAGGTTTCTGTGCATGTAAATGGTCTACAAAGGCTAAAATCCAAGTGTCTCTCCCTCACACACACTCCCTAAACCTAACCCTAGCCATTAGTGTTCCTTGTCGGGTAAATGGATGAAGTGCTGGGCATTTGATCCAATAATAACTGCTGTTGTTGCTCTGCAGACTGGCAGTGTAGAGTGACCTGGATCTGCAGCAGGTCTACTGTTCTCCTTCAGCCAATCAGAGGTTTCCCCTGCCACAGACAACCCTCTGATGAGCAGAGAGAGACTCTAATAACCTGCTCTCTGATCCTGAGTGCATCCTGAGTGCCATTCCAGCTCAGTATCGCTGTCCTGGAGTAAAAAGATAAATAAAAGAAAGGCGGCTGTTGAAGAGCTGCATCACCTCCCAATCAGCGTCCAAACTGCAGGGTAATCATCAGGACATCTGTAATCACACACACACACACACACACACACACACACACACACACACACACACACACACACACACACACACACACACACACACACACACACACACACACACACACACAGCAGGTTATTCCTTGCACCTCAGTCTGTCTGCATGAATTCATCCCTGAATATCTGCTGAAGTTCTGCGACTGAGAAAGGAATTTTTTTATGAAACATCACAACTTGACATTTTTCGTGGATGCTTTGAAAACCTTCTAACCATTCAGACAACTCTCAGCCACTATTAAATGGGTTGCAATAAAATACTTGTACAGAAATGCTTTGTCAACAGAGGATTTATCTTATTGAGCCTTTTCAGAATCCTTTGCTCTTCCTCTGGCTGCTAAATAGATAAAACCTTTACACTCCATTTTAAGGGGAAATCCCTTAAACTGTTTGAGGTGCTTTGTGCTCCGTGTTGGTGCTCTGAACAACAGGAAAGGAAATAATTAGGTTTATTAAAGCACACCTTAGCTATATGCAATTAATAATTTGATGGTAATGACGACTCTAAAGCGTAATGAATTAACGGAAGAAGGAAAGCGGCTGACAGACTTTGTCCTGGAGTTGTGCAGAATCATTTTCTTTATGAAGGCAAATTCAAATCCACTTTATTTATTTGACTTATTTATTCTTAAAGGTGAAGATTAGCTGCTTTTGCTTTTAAAATGTGAGTAATTAATACTTTTACTCCTAATACTTTACGTACATGTTCCTCATCATGCTTTAGTGCTTTTATTTAAGGACCTTTTTTGAGTGTTTTTACAGTGTGCTCTTACTTTAATCTGAATGCTTTTTCCACCACCGGTAATTCACTGATCAATAGCTTCTATCCATGGATTTTGCAGTTAAATTGGGCCGTTACAGGAGTTTAGAAACCCTGTTATTATGGGCCGACGCAACCAATGCTTCCCTCCGTCGAGCAGCTCAGCGTAATCCAGCGTTCACAGAAATGTTCCTCGGCCACAGATAGCCGTCCGGGGAAAACAGTTTTCTTGTTTTGTTTTTTTACTTCTTCTTCCCTGACACACATTGGCTTAGGATAACATCGCTCCCGACCAGAACCGCGGTCCGTCGGCTGCTCGACTCCGTGTCGTGGGTTCTCTAATTGAGCCGCGGCAGTCAAGGGCGTTTGATTCTGTTGATTGCTTCTCGGGGAGCGGACGTGGGCGGCGTGCAGAAACACAATGGGGGAAGAGCAGCTCGACATGTTTCACTGTTTAACACTCGCTTAATGTATACACACACACACACACACACACACACACACACACACACACACACACACACACACACACACACACACACACACCCTGGTAATGACACTGACCTCTTTGTGTTTTCTTGATTCTCCTCATCACTGACGCGCCTCAGACTCTCCGCCCCTTCCTTTCTCTTGAGAGCCGTCTCATTGAACACGCACACATTTCAGGACTGCTTGATTACTTCACTAAATATAAAAAGGAAAGATCCTCTTAGCATTCCTCTACTGATTTTTAAATGGCAATATCTGGAGTTACTGCAAAGAAACCCAGCATGTTTTATCATTTATCAAAGGGAATACCACAAACATCAGTGAGGGGTTGAAGGGGCTCTGTGCTGCTGAGGTGCAGGTTCATATCAGTATGTAATGTCTCCATGCGTTAGTGTTCTCATACGGCCTGAGCACACCTCATGGAGACGTAGAATCGGGACTAAACCTCTGTGGTGAAGCGTTGCTTTCTGTTGGAACGAAAACTGTAATTACTTTGAGAAAATCCCCTTAAAACTGTGTGAAATTAAAGTTCCTCTCTGGGATTTAAAATGTGGTCCATTTTTAGTGATCAAAGCCCGAAACCCAGAGCTGCTGTGTTATCTTCAAGGATTTCAGTCCTATAGCTTCACTTTGTTTTTGTTATCTAGGTTTGAAAGCTCTTAACACAGTTCAGGTTATTAATACTAAGTCACAACTATGACTAAATGCATCATCCCACTGAAGCGGACACTTCTGCATCATTTTCCACCCCTTTCCCTTGGAGTCATGATAATATGTGGTAAATGAAGCCTGCATCAACCGCTGGTTTGAATGTAACGTCTGCCTGGTGTCTTCAGGACTGTATGTTTTTATTTCCCTTAAACATCACCAACCCTGCTTCTCTTGTAGCAGAGGTTTCGATGTCTCCCTCTCATCTCGCCGCTCCTAACGAGCACGGAGCGTTTAATTTGAGAAACAGTAACTGCATGGTTTCCTCTCCGGAGCCCCGCTGCCTACGGTCCGTCTGTACGGGGTTTACGTGTGATCGTGTAACGTATATAGAGCTGCAGGATGTAGAAAAGGAACTCGCTTTGTCCCGCCCCTTAGCCTATCACGTAGAATGTGTTGGAGTGCTAGCTGTTAGTAGTGAGAGTGTTCCATAGTGATGTCACAATGTTCCGGAGCTTTGGGATTTTAGCCTTTGCAGAACATTTACATGCACAGAAACCTCTGGAACACACTACAGGAGAGGGAAATCCCCCCCCCCCCCCAAAAAAAAGCAAAAAAAGACCCCCTTATGAAACGGATCACAGTATATATTCTGACTAAATATAAAGGATGTTTAAGTTTGCAGACCGGATTTCTCTGCAGCTCCAAAAAACAAATACCCCCCGTCTCCTGATGTACAGCTACCCCCCCCCCCCCCCACACACACACACACACTCTCTCTCTGATGGGGCCGGTCGATACTCTCATTTGATTTCTCTTTCTCTCAGATGCTCTGATTGATTTCTCTTCAGTCCCTCCTCCCGTCTTTAGTCCTTCATTTTTCTTTCTCCGTCTCTCATATCCTGAAGGTTCTTATTTTTTATAAATGTTATTGCCCTCTGATCCTGTACCTCTTTACAGATTTTTGTGTGTCTGATATGAAGAATTGATTCTTGGCTTGTCGTCTCGCATCAGAATCAAAATCAGGTCTATTGTCGAGTAGTTTTACACACACTCGAGGAATTGTCTTTAGTGTGTAACTGTTATTAGGTAAAAGTTAAACTGAATTATAATACAGTTTTACAAGAAATGTAAATTAAAATACATTTAAAATATAAAAAGAAATAATATATTATGATATTAAAAAACTAAAAATGTGTGAAAATAATCAAATGTAATATTCCAAAAAGCCCAAGAGTATGACAGATTACTCAGTGCACTTCATAAGAATGAAGGTGGAAAGGCTGTGCAGTTTTAAAAGCAGTTCACTGAAATGCAGGTTCATTGAGCTTCTTGGGGATTTGTTAAATTAAACTGGATCAGCTGTCAGTCCTTTTTAAACGTGATTAAGTATATTGTGAATATTCAGAGTAAATCTGAAAAAAACTGAGGTGGTAAAGAAAGTAAGAAGTTGGGTCATTTTCTCATAGACCTCATAGTTTCCTTTTCCTTTTACTCAGGAAACGATGCGTTGATGAGTCTCACTGTCTTTGTTTTTCTGCTCCTCTTTCTGACCTGTGTATCTGCCTCCATCCTGCAGGGCGGGGCACCCCAGCACCCCCTCGGTGGGTCAGGAGGGCGAGGAGAACCCGGCGGCCCTGGCGGAGAGCTGCTTCAGAGAGCTGCTGGGCCGGGCAGCGTACGGAAACATGAACAACGCCGTCCGACCCGTCTTAGTGTGAGTACATGCAGGGTGTACACACACACACACACACACACACACACACACACACACACACACACACACAGACGTGTACACAGTATGCACCCAGAAACACACGCTTCCTTTTTTGTACCAATAATTTTCTGCATACACACACCCTCTGACTCACAGTGAGTAACACACACACACACACACACACACACACACACACACAGTGCTCTTATCACCGAGTGTCTGCTGTTTGAACGCGACCCACTGTTGCCCCCTGGTGACAGTTTTCTCCCCCCCCGGGAATTGAATCTCCTCGTCACTGCTCCTATCGGCCGCTCCCCCCCCCCCCCCCCCACTCGGCACGCCTCCCATAAATTGGACAATTACGGAGCGAGCGGCCGGGCCCGTTGAGGTTTCCTCTCGGTGTTTCTGCTCCGCTGAGTCTCACCTTGCTGTTTCATCCCATTATTCAGGGCTTTTAGCATCTCCTGCTCCAGGGAGCCCCCCCCGTCCCTCGGTTAGTTAGTATGCTGGGCCGACAATCTGGACAAGGATTAGATGGTTTGCTTCAGAAATGTGTGAAGATGGTCTCAGTCTCTAGAGGATGTCTCCTAATGCAATTTCAGATCCCTGAGTTTTCATTTAAACCATGTTCCTCCAACACCGCGATTCAAACCCAGCGAGGCGAAGCCCTTTCTGTGAGAGACGGGGTCCACACAGTGCTCCCAATATGATAGAGGCAGAGATCAATCACAGGGCGATCACAGTATGAATACATGTACGAGTGTATGTAGCACACGTTACACAGAGGGCAATCACAGCAGCTCTTTGACAGCTAAGTGTCAAAAGTCATCCCCATCATTTAGAAACATCGTGTGATGAAGTGAAAAAAACTCTGATTCCTCTCCCCAGTTTGAAATGCATTTCTTCATTACTTCACCACGCCTGCCTTTGTGTTATCTTACCCCCCAGAAACAAATAGATAGTTGTATTTTAAATGTGATCCATCAAAGATTAATATTCTCATTAATAAAATTCCTATTTTCTAATTGATTTACACGACTACATAACCTGTATCAAACATTGATTGGATATGGAATATTACATCAGCCATATTGTGACCCATGTACAGGAGGTACACTTTGACTGAAGTTGCTCATTACCCAGATTAATAGTGTCTCTTCTACCTTTACCTATATTGTTGTCTGTATTATAGGATCAAAATGTCAAAATCTGAGTATTTGTGGACAGCTTGATGCTCTAAGATGCTCAATAAATATGTTAGATAGCACCATAATGAAATCCTTCCTCCCCTGGATGTCAGTAACAGCTGTAATGGTTGCAGAAAGGACAGTTTTAGTGAAAAAAACGTCAGAGAGCGGTGTTAACCACGGGGGGCCGTTTAAGCCGAGGAGTCATTATCGGTGTGAACATCACGGGATCCCAGGGGCCTTTTTCCTAGTGATGTTGGAAATATATTGCACTCTTCACCCAGCCTTTAATGTTGGAACATAGTCCTGAACACACACACACACACACACACACACACACACACACACACACACACACTTCAATTGACTCAGTGTTTCTTGACTAGCTCAGTAATTGCACATCACTCTCCTGGTTCATTGTTACTTTTTAGAACAGATATCGCCGCTAAATTAAAAGCATGTCTGTCGGAGCTGAAGGGATATGATGTCAGTATCGTGAACAATAGACCCATTTATTGGGGGTAAATTAAAGCAATTAACAGCCAGTGTTCATGTAAGCAGGAATGAAGCGTAATGATTGAGTCCTCTCATTATACACCAACAACACTTCAGTTACTTTGTAGGAAGCGTATACTGGTTTATCATCTCTTTGTTCACTTCATGGACCATAGTGCACACAAGTGATGTCATGTTGTATTAAGATATTAATTCAGGCAATTACAGAAGTGAGATTCAGAGTGATTTTTTCATAGACTAATATACAATCAGTCTTCTTTTTGCAACTGTCTGTCGGCCATTAGAGAAAATGCAGGTTAAAGAGACCTTGGCATGAATACCATCGCACATTTCAGGCTTGATTAACACTCTGCCTATCATCTATTTGACATATTAGAAAAATCCTGAGTGAGGTAATAAACAGATTTGAAAGAAGGGTCATTTTTTCATAGACTTCTATGTAGTTGGACTTCTTGCAACCAGTGGTGTCGCCCTCTGCTGGCCATTAGAGGAAATGTGCATTAGACTCTTCAAGCTCCTGACAACAATCTACTGTATCCTATATTTGAATCCTGAATTTAATAGACTAGAAATCTCGACATTTAGATTTGTTTTCTGAAAATCTCAAAATTCTGACTTTTAACTGGGAAACCCAATTCTACGTTTTCCCTCAAAATGTTGACTTTTTTAGGAAAATGTCAAAATTGAGACTTTTTTTGACAAAATACTGACTTTCATAGACTTCTATACAGTAAGACCTCTTTTAGCAACCGGCTGTGTCGCCCTCTGCTGGCCATTAGAGGAAATACAGTTTTGAGGCACCTTTGCATTGAGGGACCTGGCGTCCTGATTGAATTGGATGGATTGTAATGAAATGACCAAGTAAGGTGATAATTAAATACAGAAAAGGGGCCATTTTTCTTCGACTTCTATGTAGTAGAGTACGTCTGTACCAACCAAAATGTGCACCAGTTTTAACAAGAACTGAGAGAGGAGGAAAAGAAAGTAGAAGACAGAAAACAGGAACAAGGGTAAGGAAGGAGAAAGCAGAGGACATGAAGGATTGGAAACTGGGTGCATGAAAACCGTTCACCAACATGACGTCAATCCAAACCCCCAAAACCCTCCTCCTCCCCCCACCCGTTAACCCCAATCCTTGCTATTTATAGTCTGAAGACGCTTCCCCTTCCTCCTCCTCCGCCTCCCTGCAGGAGCACTGCAGGAAGAGAACTCGTTTCATACTCAGACAGGAGGAGCAAAGTGGCTGTTTAATGGAGAGGGAAATTAAAGACTGGGCTGCAGGGATGAAGCTGCCTGTTCAGCTGCTGTCAGACCCTAATATATGCCAGCATGAAGCTCAACAGCCACTTATGCATTTGCTATTTTCAGTAAGGAGGGTTTGAGAATAATGCTATACAGTACATGCATTGAAAAAGCCATACTTGAAAGTCTTCATGTCTATAAGGGAAGTGACATTATGTCCCAAACTGTTCAATACAGGATGTATGTGACACAAACATGTATTTACAAGATTTCCCCACCAAATGTTGCCAATGCACTGTTTCTATGAGATGTAGCATGCTAGAGGGCTAGCACAGTTGACCGAGCTGAATATACAACGATCTGGTCAACGATTTTCCAAAGGAAGTGAGTATCTTCCAAATTGTCCAACTAGAGAAGAAAATCAAAATCAGACTGAAACACTCGTCTATCAACAGCCTGAGGGTTCATTACCATATTATGCAATACCACTTGCTCTTAGAGAGGTGCAGGAATGAGTCCTAAAACCCGGAGATGACTCAGAGTTTCACCCCTTCTGGTTCCCTCGTCTGGAAGTCAATGTCAATATGTGGAGCTTCTCCTGTTGAACAAAACCATGCATGTGTGTTGACCACGGAGCTCATTTTCTGCAACATACCAAAATCCAGTGGAGAAATCCCATTGGTTTTCGAGGGAGCCCTTTGAGGTGCTAACTCCCGGGTCGGCTCACTGCATCCCTCGACAGCGAATTGCAGCATTTTGTCAAAGAGCTTGTGCCTGGCTTCAAGGTCTTGCCTGAGTTTGATAAGAAAGCTGGTGTAGGGTTTCTAAAAACACGTTCAGGAAAATACTTGTAGATGTTAAACATTTTCTCACAATTAGTGTCTGAAACCCCCATCAATCAAAGTGCCCTCGGTTTCTCTCCAGAGAATTAATTAGCGACAGCAATCACAGACAGCAGGGCCGCGGGTCTAAATTACCACCAATTAAAACAGAAACTCCATGAAATAATTCAGTTTGACGGAGAGACAACTCAGTCTGGCAGATAGACTACAGTCAACCAGAATGGAGCTTAAGTCTCAATTACGCTGTAAAGACTCGTCAAATAAGCCGACGTGAAAAACATCCTTTGTTTATTCCCAGTTGGACGTGGCCAACACCTGTAATTACAGAAAAACAGGAGCCTTTTACCTTTCTCTCCGTCTCTAATTGCTTTTATGTCCTCCTCTTCTCCCTCTGTACTTTATATCACTCTGTTGTGACAGACATCGGGTAGATTGTCGGGCTCTTATGGCTCAGACCTCCAGGCGCCTCGGTATTGATTGTTGGTAGCGCTTGAGTGATGCAGGAACTGAAGCTTTACTGTGGCACTCGATACGTGTCCTGTTTGCAGAGTGGCAGTCAAGAGTCTTAAATGTACACTGGACTTTATTTATAGAACTTTCAGAGTAATGGATGTTTAATGTGTTGTTGTGAGTGCTTTTAAACACTGGTTTTCAGTTGTGGCTTGGCCTCCCCTTAGATTGGGATATTTCTTGTGTACTGGCGGTAATTCCCAGCAGAGGTTGAGACCTGTCTCTCAAAACCTCAGATATAAGCTTCCTGGTAGAGCTAGAGGAACATTTAGAGAATCATTAAAGCCATTAGGATATTCCATGTGGGGAACATTAACGTACAGTCTTGGTTTCATAATAATCCATCCAATAGTTGTTGAGATATTTCAGTCAACGTCCAGAAAAAAGTCAATGTTGAGATTTTCTGAAAAAGTCAAATTTTTGAGAGAAAAAGTAGAATTCGTTTTTTTTCTGATAAAAGTCAGAATGTTTTGATTTTCAGAAAAAAACATACAAAAGATTCAGGAAATGTGAGAGAGAGAATCTCCCTCTGGAGGGAACACATGGATTTTAGCCTCTGCAGACCATTTACATGCACTAAAACCTATAGAAGAGGGGACTCCTCAGAAAGCAGAGTAGGGATGTGTGTGTGTGTGTGTGTGTGTGTGTGTGTGTGTGTGTGTGTGTGTGTGTGTGTGTGTGTGTGTGTGTGTGTGTGTGTGTGTGTGTGTGTGTGTGTGTGTGTGTGTGTGTGTGTGTGTGTGTGTGTGTGTGTGTGTGTGTGTGTGTGTGTGTGTGTGTGTGTGTGTGTGTGTGTGTGTGTGTGTGTGTGTGTGCAGACATAAACAGCAGATGTTCAGAGTTTAGCTCAAGGCTAAAATCTGTGCTCCTCCATCTGCCGCGCCCACATGATGTTTCATAAAACCTCTGACCTCGTGAACATCTCGGCTCCGTGGCTTCAGACCAGAGCTCAAGATCAGACTCACAGGAGGACTTTACATCCCTGCCCTCTTTCTGAGCCCAGCAGTGTCCGTATGTTCTCCTGCTCTGCATTATGTGTTTGTGTCTGTCTATAGGTGGAGTCTGAGCAGCCTGGCTAACAGCTGGGCAGCTTCACTGCGGCTTCAAGGTGATTGATCTTTGTTTTGTGTTAGTGATGGTCTTGGTTCTTCTCCTTCCTCTAGCCACCTGGATAACCACCACCTGTGGGACCCCAATGAGTTCGCTGTGTCCTGCTTCAGAATCATCATGTACTCCATCCAGGTACAGTACACACAAAACCCTGATGCAGTTTCTGCTGTACTTGGTCCTTACATTGGAGTTCTATTAGGTGCACCGCCTCGGTCTTTATGGCCCTCATTTAGCAAGCTTCTTGAGGGGTGTTTGAATATTTCAAGTTTGAAGTGAAGTATTATTTGCCCCCAGCTTGTCAATTTCATACCTTTACATCAGAGGTAACCAAACCGCGGCCCGCTGTCTCTGAGCAGATTCTATAAGTATAATGTAATTTGGCTCACACAGCAAACTTGTGCTTGTCTTATAGTATACTTCTGAAATGGATATGTAACAGATATTCCACAGAAGTATTCATGTGTTTATAAGCCCACTAAATAAATTCAGTCAATTAAAGCTGAAAACATTAACACATCTTAGTGATAAGAAAGCCCAGTCCTTTATTTGCGTCGCAGTCTTGAAATAGACCCTTCATGTTTCCTCTTTCTATGAGCAATCCGAGGCTACACAAAATGTCCTTCTTTAGGCCACATTGTCCTTTTAGAGCAGTTACCCAGTCCCACAGCAGGCCTCTCTGTCCTTGGTCCGTTGTGACTGCACACACTGAGCGGATGTGAGTGACAGCCGGCTGGCTTTGTGCTTCCTTCCCAGTTTAAATATTGCCGTGCATAATCTCCAAACCATTTGCATAGTGACTAGAGCAGCTGAGGGGCCGTCGCATCTCCTCTCTAATCAAACTGTGTGGACGCGTCCCGAATAAAAGCCCCTCATGTCCCTGTCTTTGTCCTGCTCCAGGCTCAGCACTCGCACCACGTCATCCAGCAGGTTCTGAACCACCTGGACACCAACAACAAGAACACTCCGCGGGTCCGGGCCGGCATCGTGCAGGTTCTGCTGGAGACCGGTGGCCATCGCCGCCAAGGGCTCAGTGGGTGAGTGTAGAGGCCGACTGGTTCCCACTGCTGGAAATACACAGTATCATCATTAGATTATTTCCGGGACGTTTTGTAGTGTGAAAGATTCAAAGAGGAGGAGCAGCAACTGGTCCGACATCTCAGAATCAAACTGGGCTTTTACCGCTCATGGACAATCCAGCGCTGAAAAGATACTGATTAAATTGACTGGTATTGCAATTGAGATTGACGGTGTTGGAGGGATTGAACATTATTGCATTGTACTTGTCATTATCATTGGAGAGACATCTATGAAGTGATCAGGGTGTGAAGATCTGCACCAAACAAATTCTGTTTTAAAAATCCCGTTCTACAAATTCTGTTGTTCTTCTCAAAATGTTTGACTTTTCGGAAATATTTGAGATTGCGTGGTTCACTTCGTACAGTCATCCAAGTCCTAAACCTGTGAGACCGACCTCTCTTCCCTAACCGGACCTCCCCCCCCCCCCCCCCCCCCACAAAGGAATGTGAGCAGGTGTTAAAAAGTAACGGATGTGTTTGATCTCACCTTTGATGGTTCTGTGGTTTCTGTTGTGCTGCTTCCCTGTAGGCATAGTGCAGTGATTTGAAATCATGCCATGTTTTTAGTCTCATTTACCTGGATGAATATATACCATGCTGTCTCACCTGCCATCTGGACAGGGACGATTCAAGAGACCAAAGAAGGGGATGGGTTTGGATTTGAGAGTGAAATCAGGATGCCTCCCAATCTGTGGCTCGGTACAGTATGAGTGTGGTTAGAGTCATTTAGATTCAAAGTGAATGTGTAGAGTCCACACACTCCCCCTACTCACTCCCCCCACACACACACCTGGCTTTAACACGTATTCTGGAGATCCATGGGTGTGTGGGGGAAGGTTTTACTGTAGATGCAGTTGTGGTGTGTGGTGTTGCTGTAGATTAGCAGACCTGTGTACGGTATCCTCAGTGGATCCTGTGCTAGAGGAGCTTTAGTTTTTCACGTCACAGATTAGAAGAGCAGAGCCACCCCCAAACCGCCCCCTACACCGTGGGGTGGAGCAGTGAACGGTGCCCGGGTTGTCTGTAGATGTTTGTGATGTTTTTGAGTTGCTTGGTTTTAGTCCCTGTAAACTTTCTTCTGAAAAAATCTCAACATTTTGACTTTTTTCAGAATATTTCGTAATTCAGACTTTTAACAGAAAAAGCAAATTCTAAACTTTTTCTCAGAAATTCCGACTTTTTACGTGGAGAAATCAGCACTTTGACTTTTCTCTGAACATGTCAGAATTTCTATGTTTTTCTGAACATTTAAAAAGGTTTTTTGTCTCAAAATCAAACAATTCTGACTTTTTACTGAAAAACCCACATTTTAAGCTTTTTCTCTAAATTCAGACGTTTCTCCGAGTGTTTGAGTTTTTGGAATCAGATGATTTCAAACCATGAAGCTACTCCAAGTCAAGTCAATGCAAGTGTTTTGCATAGATTTTAAACCAGTCATTGAAACACAAAGATGTAGAAGCTTTAAAGGGACAGTGAACTGAAGATCTGGAAAGTTCTTTATTTTTGAATGAAAATTTGCAGTTAATAAAGAAGTCGTCAGCCTGGAAAACAAAACGTGAGAGAGAAAATGAAAGGGGAACATCTAATGTTGTAATAAACAAAAACATGTTAAGTCCCAGTTAATATATCTGTTGTCCTGTGTGTGTGTGTGTGTGTGTGTGTGTGTGTGTGTAGGCCCCACAGTGCTGGAGGTGTTCAACACTCTGCTCAAACACCTGAGGATGAGCGTGGACTTTGAGACGGGCGAGGGCTTGAGGAGGAACTCCAGCACCAGCGTCTCCTCGGGGCGCAGCAAAGAGAGCGAGGAGAGGATCGTGCAGAACGCCATCATCCAGACCATCGGTACGGCGCCGCGCCTCCTCCTGCGTTCCTCTGTAACTCACATTTGAGTCCATGAGAGCGTCCTAATGCGCAGTCTGAGAGTCCGGATGCTGCTCTCCAGAAGATGCATTCACAGGATACACACGTCTCCTTTGCTCTCCAGCGCTCTCCTAAAAATCATCCACTGCTCCGGGAGAGTTGGCACCCAATCTAGGGCAGCACGATTTGGAGGGAGAAGACGTTGGACTGTAATTTTTGTGAGTCATGGTCTCTCTCTCTCTCTCTCCCTCCCCCCCCCCCGCCATCCCCAGGCTTCTTCGGGGGAAACCTGCCCGACTACCAGCGAGCTGAAGTCATGATGTTCATCATGGGCAAAGTGCCGGTGTACGGGACCCCCTGCCACACCCTGGACACCGTCAAGATCGGGTGAGTCACACGTCCTTTAATCCAAAACACACACACACACACACACACACACACACACACACACACACACACACACACACACACACACACACACACACACACGCACACACAACACACACACACTCCTTCTCATCTTAAGTGAATTGTGTTTTTCTGTCCTCCCTTCACCTCCTGCTCCCCCTGCAGTGAGAAGAAAGATAAACTAATCCCCCCACCTCAGGGAGGCGAGGAGAGATAATCCCAAATCAAATGAACACTGTCTCTATCCTCCTCCTCCTCCCCCTCCCCCTCCTCTTCCTCTTCCTCTTCCTCCTCTCCCTCCTCCTCCTCCTCTTCCTCATCTTCCTCCTGCTCCTCCCCCTCCTCCTCCTCTTCCTCCTGCTCCTCCTCCTCTTCCTCCTCCTCCTGCTCCTCCTCTTCCTCCTCGTCCTCTTCCTCCTCATCTTCCTCCTGCTCCTCCCCTTCCTCCTCCTGCTCCCCTTCCTCCTCCTCTTCCTCCTGCTCCTCTTCCTCCTGTTCTTCCTCCTTGTCCTCCTCCTCCTCTTCCTTCTCCTCCTCCTCTGACTGACTGTGTTTCCTCCTGGTTCAGGCATCAGGGAACCAAGAGGATCCAGACCATGCTGCTCAGCTCCCTCATCATGGTGAGTGCAGCATCCTACAGCTCAGTGTTCGGAGAAATACCTGGAGTAAACACACACACACACACACACACACACACACACACACACACACACACACACACACACACACACACACACACACACACACACACACACACACACACACACGGTTCGATTGAACCGTCAGATGGCTGATTACAGTTATTAAGTTAGATATTTATGTTATTATTTTTTATTAAGTTGTTGTTGTTGTTGTTGTTCTTGTTGTTGTTGTTGTTGTTCTTTGTTTTTGTTTTCTTTCTTTATTAAGGTAAACATGTGTATATCAACTTGATTTGATATTGTAGCCTCCCCTTTGTTATCTTGTCTCTCTAATAAAAGCGAAACCCCAGAAACACAGAAGTGTTCTTTAGTGGATCATTTTGAAACAGCAGACATTTCCCTCTTTCATAAATCTGAACTGTGTTTGTTAATTA